>NW_007727736.1:74729-79188 GCF_000696425.1 Galeopterus variegatus | reverse complement strand
TCCGTTGCCGGACACGAAAAAAAAAAAAAAAAAAAAAAAAAAAAAAAAAAAAAAGACAAAAAAAAAAAAAGAGGGTGGGAAATCCTGTAATGGTAATTGAAGGGTGGAGACTTGAAGAGGTGATTGGATTGTAGGACCACGCAGTAGTGAATGGATTAAAAATGGTAGTCAGGGGTGTGGTTCTGAGGGCTTTTACAGAAAAGGAGAGTCTCTCTCTGCTCTCTCTGCTTCCACCACCTTGCAATGTGAGACCCCTAGGTCACTGTCACCACATCCAGATGGACTTTGGACTTCCCAGCCTCAGAAACTGTAAGCAATACATTTTGTTTTCTTCCTAATTACCCAGTTCCAGGTATTTGTTATAGCAACACCAAAAAGACTAATACAACCTAATAATAAGACAATTCTTAGTTCTCAAACAGAGAATGTAACGTCCTTAGATGCACTCAGATGGAACAAATTAGATGCAGACTAATAGCCCAAGTAGCAAGATATGGTAAACCAATGTCTTGAGTCTCTGAAGTTCTAGCTGCTCTCTGTTACTATGCTTGGATGATAATTATACCCTTCCCTGATTCACCCCAGCGAAATATCCACAAATTTCCTCAACTTCACGCTCAGAAATTCAATTCCTGAATTTGCTAGGGCTTACTGCATACCATAGAGATATCTTTTACCATTACTCTACTACCTGGTTGCAGCTGCCACTATCCATTTATAGATACTATAGAGATTACTTTTCAGCCTGTGCATCATGGCTCATCATCCTAGGTCCTTGCTCTATTCCCAGTTTCTCTGTACCCAGATCAGCTTTATACAGGGAGGGTGCCCACTGCATGTTTGAAGAGAAGAGCTACAAGGCGGCAACTGAGACTTGGTATTATTTCTAAACCAGGAACTTAGATCAATTTAGCAAAGCTAACATTCCACTAAAAAAAAAAAAAAAGAAAGAAAAGAAAAGAAAAAAGATTCCTTGCCAGAAATGGAGGCCAAGGAATGTGAGCTGGCGTAAAATGCAGCAAGTCTTCAAGCTTTTGCCCTTTGATCTTAATTTACATGCCCACATTTTAAAAGATTTGAGCATATGTTTCAACTTATTTGGGAGCTATGGTTAAGGAAGGAGAAATATAATATATAAAAAAGGCTTCCCTCAAATATTGAAGGAAGAATGGGACATGACATGACCTACATTCCATCTATCCCACTTCATAAATGGTAGGAGATAAACATTCAGCTGGCCATGGCTCCAGTTGTAGGATCTCCCATCTCTGACTCCCACCAAAAACAAATGTTTAGCCTTAAAGAAAACTGGCCATGGGTACAAGAAAAGATCATAATCCACCCAAAGCAATTCCTCTAGAAAGAAAAAGCCTGATCTGAGGAATGACCTCACAATTGAGTAGGCTGGCTTCCCCACGGCCTTCCTGTGCCCTTCTTACACAAGCTCTTCATTTGAAAGTTGCTGGCTCCACCAAGTCATTCATTCCTCTTGCTGCCCATTACTCTATTACCTGGTCGCAGATTCCACCATCCACTTATAGAAGATACGGCTCATCACTGGTTCATGCTAGACCAGATCCCTACTGCAGCACATTATCAGCTTTGCTTCCCCAGTGCTCACAGACATACAAAGCAAAGATTGCTATGTGCCTAAGTCTCTGGGAAGCCCCCAAGCTGAAATCACAGGGCCTAGCCCGCAGCTTGAAGGAAGGAAGATGTAATATTATGGGAAGAAAATTGCAGATAAAGCAGAAGCAGGGTTTGGTGCAAGAAGCTGGAGTCAGCAGGCCTAAGGGAGAATTAGTCAGTAGTTTCCAAATTATTCCTGAGGAGTCTGGACTATGGCCTAGAACACATCCTGACAAAAATATATTGGGGACAGAAAGAGGAAGAAACCTCGGTGTTCATAATAAATATACATAACTCTGTATCAAACGATGTTCGTTTCAACATTCTTCTCCTTTGAGATTGAGTCTGACAAATTCCCTATATCACAGCACTCCCAATCATGTCAGCCAACCTTTAGCTGGTTTTGTGGTCTTTAGCAGATTGCTTAGCCATGCCCAATGTTTTTCAACACAGTTTAATGATGAAGATCTATAGGTTAAATAGCTCATAGAGGAAAAGATCTTATATCAGCCCAACATTGTTTTTTACAGGAAAACACGCCAATTAATGTTTTATTCTTGTTGATTTCTGGTTGACTTTTATTTCATAGAATCCTGAGACCAAAACACAGATGCATTACCACCTCCTTTAAGAGGTCAGATAGTAACTCCAAAAAGTTATCTATTATCAAGGCCCCTCAAACAACCCATCTGTGCATGCATTCATTTACTAAAAAAACAAATATTTACTGGTGCCTACATGCTAGGTGATGGGCATAAAGAGATAAATTAGTGTCCAGCCCTGAGTGAGGTTATAGGCTTGAGTGGTGGCCATGCATTATACATAAAACATATATCAAATATACATACAAATATAGAACTATAAAACAAGTAAGGGTATATACATTGCAAAGTGAAGAGTTATAGAAAAAACAGTGGGGGGGAGCTATAACACTTTAGAAGAGGGCAACACTCTCTTTAACTGAATGCTATCCTATTATATGAGAACTCAGTGCCAATAATCACACTACCACACATAAGGAACACATTTGATATTGTTCCAAATGACCTCACTACCTGGTCTTACATCCCCATGATACCAACATTCCTATATACCAGGTACTGTGTCAGGTTCAGGGGATATACAAAGAGAGATGAATAAAAACCGCCCCATGTCTTTAAAGAGCTCATAGTCTAGTGAGGAAGGCAACCACGCAAACATACAATAAAAATACAACGGGATACAACCCAGGTAGGCACAAGACGCTTTGGAAGTTCACAGCAGGAAGGGTAACTAATGTTCCCAGAGGGATCAGAGGACATAGCAATTGAGCAGAATACTGAAGGATGAGTAGGAGTTCATGAGGTTCTAGGGTGAGAGATTAACAAGAGATGAACAGTCCTCCTCATAAAGAAACTCAAAATCTGAGTGCCAGCCATGACAGCTCAGTGCAAAGATGAGAACAGGCTGCTATGGAAGGACAGAGTGGGGGGGCTCCCAACAGTGCAAAGGAGGCTTCACAGGGGATGTACACTCGAGTTGAATTAGAAAGAACAAGTAAACAAACCATGGGGAGGACATGTTTCAGGCACAAAGAACAATGTGTGTTTCAGGCACAGGGAACAATGTGTGTGAAGGGAGATGGAAAAAAATAAGACCAGTAGAGACAAATTAAGAAGGGCCATGTATGCCTGTCTACCAGGCTGGGACTCTTCCTGTCTATATAAAGAGGTTTCAAGCAGTGGGATAGTATGATTAGCTTTGAATTTCAGAATTATTACTTGGGTGACAATGTAGCAGATGCCTAAGGTTGAAGACTTGGGGGATGTTTTCCCATGGAGTAGGATGTTCCAGGTAGCACCACAGAAATAATTTTGAAATGTGACAACACTAAGAAAATGAGCCCAGGGAGAGGAAGTACAGGCAATACAGAAATAGGAGGACAGGAGAGGAGAGATTTCAAGAGGGGCCTCTATTTTGGACATTGACCAAAGATGGCAGGGGTGCTAAGCCTGGTTGGATTAACTGGTGTCAAGATCCTAAATGGAATCTAGGTAGAAATACATTTCTATCCCAAGAGGCCCAGAGTAGTATGAAAGGCCTAATGGTTTTTATAACCTTTAGTTTGTGTTTAGTGTACCAAACAGAACTGTGCCTCAATTTCCATATTTATAAAATGAGAAAAACTAACATAGGTTAGAATGGTGATTAAAAAACAACTAAAGAAGTTGGTGTGCTTTTAACAAATATTATGTTGGAGGTACTTGTATTAGCAGCCATTGGGCCACTACTAATAATTGTATTCTCGAGAGAATAAGAATAAATTATTCTAATGTTTTTGGCTAATAGGAAAGCACTTATAAGGAGTTTTATAGAAAATTCATTTAAATTTTTAAACAGATTCTACCAACAGACATAATTCTATAAAGACTAAATACCTGCAAATAGACCTCAAACATATAACTTTTGTGCAAGTCAACATACAAAGATGAGAGAATAAAAACAGTGACATGTTGGAAATCTCAGTAAAAATTAAATTAGAAGTATCTAGTAGGAAGCAAGACAAATATCTAAGCATGTTGTCTTTGGGAGGTATAAACCACATAGCAAGTAATAAAATGCTGAAGGAAACTTCAATTTACATGTGGTGGAAAAAATATATCTCTAGTTGCATCTATTCCTCTCAATAGAGATAGCAAAATTAAGACAGTAAATATAATTGTAGCAGCAGTTCTAACACATTCATTCAGCATTATAAAATTGCTCAATGGGGGCTGGCCCGGTGGCGCACTGCTACAGTGCGCCGCTTGGGAAGCGCAGCGGTGCTCCCACCGAGGGTTCGGATCCCACA
>NW_007727736.1:61354-74350 GCF_000696425.1 Galeopterus variegatus | reverse complement strand
GGGGGCAACACCGAGGGTTGCGATCCCGTTGCCGGTCCCGGTCCGGTACGGGCGTGACACTGAGGGTTGCGATTCGTTGCCGGTCACGAAAAAAGACAAAAAGACAAAAAAAAAAAAAATTGCTCAATGGACAGCTGGACATGCAGGTTGAAGATATTAATTTGAAGGCCATTAGCATGGGAATATGTGCAATTGCTCAGGAAGAGTACAGAATAATAGAAAAGAAAGGACTCCTGCAGAACACCAACAAATAGGGGCTGGAAGAGGAACCAGTGATCCCTGAGGAAGATGGTCGAAGACGGGGAGGGGCTGCCTATATGATGTCATGGAAACCAAGAGAAGAGTATTTCAAGACAAATGTATGGCTATGAGGCAAATGTTATAGAGAGATCAAAAGTGCTCCTATCTTTTTTTCCCCCTTATCCTTTCCCTAACGTTTGGTAAGCTTGATGCCTTATAATTTTCACATCAGGAGAAAAGTGGCCAGGTAGCACCAGAGGTCTGTTGATATCTTTTGGTATGTTTTAAGAATTCACAAACTCTGGACATTTGGTGCTACTGGAGAAACATAAACAGAACCATGCAGAATGCCTTGAAAAAGACTTTCCTCTTAGTGGTGAATAGTACTACCGTGGCCTGTTCCAAAAGGTACTGTTATGATGTCACATTTGTTGATTCTTGCAACTTGCTGGGCATTGCACAGGATACAGAGAGAAACACAATATAGTTCAGCTAGTAGATACACTGCAGCTGGCATTTTGATATTTTTTCACAGGAAAGATTATGCTCCTTTCAAATAGCTCTTCTTTGCTAACTGTAGTCCCAAAAGGGGTTGCCAAGCGAAGATGTAAATATTCAGTCTGGACTGGTGCCTTCTCAGCCTAGCACTGCTGCTAATTAGCTGCATAACCTTGGGTACACTACTTAGCCCCTCCAAATCTATTTCGTCATCTGGAAAAAGTAACCACCTCACCAGAGGGTTGTGACGATCAAATGAGCCACATGTGGGAACCACTTTGAAGTAATTTAAGGCATTTCACCAATAGAAAAATGTTTACAATTACTGCTATGGATTTCACAAGCCATAAGCAAAATCACCATCATTCATTGAGATTTTATCAGGTCCCAGGCACCCTGCTAAAAGTTACTTATGTAGAAATTCACATAACCTGCATCATCACACGAGGTATTATTATTATATCTATTTTACATATGAAGAAACTGACATTCAGAGACATTAAGTCACTTGCCCAGGGTCATAGTTAAGTGGTAGAGTTAGACAATACAATGCCATATCTGTATGACTGTGAAACCCACACTCTTATTTATGCTTCCTCAGTTACACAGTTTCATATACTATGATGTATTCTCAGTTACTCCCAGCTTTTGCATGGACACAAATGTTCTTAGGGCTTCCAAGTAAGGGAACTGTGTCACCACTGTGGTGTTTGGGACCAAAGCCTGGAAATGAGCAGACCCTCTTCCCACAAAGCAGACATTTCAACATTAGAATCGAGGGCAGAAGATTGCCTTTGGTTAGAGAGCTGACCGCTGGCTCCACCAGCATCGGAGTCTCTTCCACCCCCTACCCCCAAGGTTCTGTACCAGCGAATGAAGGTGGCATCACTGAGGACCTCACTGATTTCAAGGAGGAAGCTGTAGGACTAGAGGGGACACCTAATTGAACAAGAAACATTGCTGCAGTGGCAAGATCAACATGTGCTAAAGTGACACAGGAATTGAGGAAACTCTCCACGGATTAATCTTATTTTTCACTCAACTTCTTGAGTGGGAATGAGCACTGACACCCAGCTTGTGGCTAAGCAGAAATAAAGACTTAAAGGAAAACAGGCAACAAGTCCTGTAAAAATCAGATCTTTGGCTGCAAAACACCATACTGTCTCTCTGTTATCTCAGGGTTTTGTCCCTCTGAAGGTGCCTATTTCAAAGGGCTGTAGTAAAGATAATGATAATACTTATTGTTTGTTGAATACTTACTATAGAACAGATATTGTGCTAAATGCTTTAATATATTATCTCATTTCATCCTTATAACAACTCCAAGAGGTAGATGACATTAGTGTTACTCCCATTTTACAGATGTGGACACTGAGGCTTAAGGGGGATAAGTAATTACTCAAACAAGGTTACACAGCTAGGAAGTGGCCAAACTGGGATTCAAATGCTGCTTTGGCTGACTCTAGAGCTGGTGCCCCTATCATAATGGAAGAACGGGTTACTAAATATTTTGAAAAGTCTAAAATGTCATGTAAATGCATGGGGGTGGGTCTTCTCACTTGGTGCTTCACACTGAATTCAAGGGAATTCAGGCAGGTGCATTTTTCCCTTCCTAAAATTCAGCAAGTCCTGTAAGTTGTATAAATTGCTTTTAGTTCATGCCAGGGTATCAGAAGAAAACTATCAAATGTAAAATTGCCAGGCTGTTTCTCTAAAGCTGTCTCCCGGAGGAGGTGGTGGCTAAATCTTAATTAAGTACAATATTCCCATAAGGTCTGTAGCTCTCTTTTTTTCCTCTACCTTAGGCCCAGTGACAAAGGGCTCTGTTACATAATCTTCTGGGAAGATGGCACAGCCCTGTGCTAAGCAAGATATCTATGAGAAGTTTTACTTTGGGAAGTGGCGTCTCTAAATCCTGACTGCTGTCCCCAACCTCTTGTGGACCTTCAAGCCCTTCAGAGCCTGACAACCACTGGATAAAGACACCTCCAATCCCAAGCTTCAGGACCGATGCCTTGTACTACTATTTCATGACTTCATCTTCTCCACACAAATGAAAGCACCTCAAGGGCAGAGGATGTGTTCTTCACCCATTTAAATCTCCCTCTGGGCCCAGCACTATGTGGGGCTCATAGAAGATCCTCAATCTGAGATGGTAAGGCCACTGGAATTCTGGGATTGAGGAAGAAAGACACTGGGTCTGTACTGACAACATGTCACTGTCCACCTACCCCTTTTTAGTTTCTTAATTGTTTCACAAATAGCTGCTCTAGGCCTAGCATTATGCTAAGCAAGAATCCAAAATGAGTAAGATGATATAGTTCCTGCTATCAAAGAAGTTCTTAATCGAATGGTGGAGCGGGGTAGAGAGTGGGGAGAGGGGTTGAGTTAAATTCTAGAGTATAGGCTTTTCCATGGCATACCAGACCCATATCAAATGGCAACTTGGACATATTTTGCACTCATTTTTGCTTCAGGGACACTCCAGCAGGGGAAGTCCTGTACTAGAAAGGCTCTTAAAAGGTGCTCTCGTGTTTCTAAATCTCTGGTGGCACACAGTTCTAGCATCAGGCTCCTGATCCACTGGTTAACTCCTGGGTTTGTACCTTTTTTTTTTTTTTTTTTTTTTTTTTTTTACCTTCTTGCAGGGAAATCTGCAGTCTGTCTGGAGTTCAAGAAACTTCCTTCAGCTTGTCTTTACCCAGGCCTACTGAGAAATCTCCTCTGGTAACTTGTAAGTAACAGCTGTTGAAATTTCACTGGGGTCTATGCATGCACCTGCATGCTCACAGGAGAAATTTGTTTTATCATCCAGCTAGCTCATTAACCTTTTCTTTCCCTTTCTTAAACACCATGTTCCAGGGTTAACAAGACATAAGTGGACCTGGCTAGATTAGAGATGCCTAGTGGAAGCAGGTCTGCTCTTTCCATGGGTGTAATCAGCAGGCCATTCCAGATCATAAACATAAAACCAGAGACACACGCTTTTGCATAGGAAACCATTAAGAATGCGTAAACATATTCTTCATTTTTTCCTCCCCTTGAAAGAGAAATGAGGTGGCAAGTTAAGCCATAAACTTCCAGAAAATAAACACATCATCTAAACTCCAACCTCTGTTAGACAGGACTGGCTAGGGCTCTGTTAGAGACAATCTCTGTAAAAGGAAACTATGTGGAAAAGGGTAGAAATCTTGATCTGTGGATTTGTGCTATTTCTTTTTTTTATTATTATTATTTTTATTTTGTCAATATACAATGTAGTTGATTATTATGTCCCATCACCGACACCTCCCTCCCTCCTCCCTCTCCCCCCTCCCACCCAAGTGTGTCCCCTCCATTTGCTTGTTGTAAGAACTTCAAGTTGTTTGTTTGTTTTTGTGTGTGTGTGTGAGAGTGTGTGTGTGTATGTGTGTGTGTGTATGTATGTGTGTGAATTGATTCATTCACCTTTAGCTCCCTCCAATAAGTGAAAACATGTGGTATTTCTTTTTCTCTCCCTGACTCGTTTCACTTAATATTATTCTCTCAAGGTCCATCCATGTTGTTGCAAATGGCAGTATTTCATTCGTTTTTATTTGTGCTATTTCTTTTTAATCTCAGACATAAATTCTGCTCCTTTCTGTTGTAGAAGGATCTATTTCTCATTGGTACCCTGGATGAGACCGACACTCTTCTTTTGGCCACTGACTGCCCACGTGTAACAGTTTGGGAAAGTATGCATGAGTGTGTGCATGACAGTCTGGGTCACTATCAGTACCTGTGAATCAACGTGAGTAGATGTGGGGTCAATGTGATTATCTTGGTGAGGGAGTGTACACCAGTGTCAATGTGTCCATGCAAGAGTCTGAGTAAGAGTACATGGCAGTATGACCCAGCAATCTCATTGCTGAGTATTATACCCAAAGGAATGGAAATCATCATGTTCAAGGGACACCTGCACTCCCATGTTCATCGCAGCTCTGTTTTTACAATAGCCAAGATATGGAACCAACCTAAATGTCCATTGATGGATGACTGGATAAGGAAAATATGGTATATATACTCAGTGGAATACTACACTAAAATAATAATAATAATAAATACTAAATAATGCTAAAAAAGAATGAAATTCTGCCATTTGCAGCAACATGAATAAACTTAGCAACATGGATAAAATTATGTCAAGTGAAATAAGCCAGGCCCAGAAAGAGAAATACTGCATGTCCTCACTCACAAGTGGGAGCTGAAAGAAGGAAGGAAGGAAGGAAGGAAGGAAGGAAGGAAGGAAGGAAGGAAGAAGGGAGGAAGGAAGGACAAAAGAAAGAAAGAGAGAGAGAAAGAATGAAGAAAGAAAGAATCACAATAATACATTAAACTTTCGAAAAAAGAAAAGAGAGAACAGAACTGTGGTTATTAGAGGTGGGAGAGGGGGAGGAGGCTCAGTGAGAAATTAGCTAAGGGTCACAAAGACTGATTATATTTTGTAAATGTGAGTATACTAGTTATCCTGATTTGACCAACATATTCAATTCTGTACCCCACAAATATATATAATCAACTATCTTTCAATAAAAAAACTGTCAAAAAAACCCCAAACAAATAAAATCCCCAAAAACCACACGCAAAAGAGGAGAAAATTACAGAAATAAACAATTCACAAGTTTCAAAAAAGAAGAGTATATGGCGGTTTACAGGAGAATGTGTAACTGCACAGGCACGTGGGTCAGTGTGAGTAAGTGTATCCACGTAAGTGAGGATGTTGCAGGCAGAGTGTGAGTCCATATGAACGTGTGTGGGATCGGTAACTACCTGTGTGTAAGTACATGTATGTATATATGTGAATGGACTGTTGCAATGTGAGTTGTGTGTGTCAGCATGGTGTGTGCCAGTATAAATGCAGGTCAGTGACTATGCCTGTCACTACATGTGCCCTGATATGACTGTGTGTAGCAACATGAGTGAGAGTGCATCAGTATGAGAGCAGGAGAGTGGGAATATATAACAATGTAAGTGTGTGGTGTGATTGTGCCAGTGTGAAAATGTGTGACGTGCAAGTGGGAGTTGGTATGTGAGAGGGTGTACATGTCAATGTATGTGAGTATGATTGTGTGTCCATGGGAATGTGTGAGAGTGTATAATTTGGAGTGTGTGGTTATGAATGTGAGAGTGTGAGAGTATAAGTACGTGAACATGGGTGTGCAGTGTGACTGTGTGTTAATGTGGGTTTGTATAAGTACTGCATCTGAGTGAGCACAGGTGTGTGTCAGTGCGTGTCAATGTGAATATGGCTGGGTGTGTAAGTGATTGTGTATGAGTGTGAGAGGGGAGAGTGATGGTTGTCAGCGAAAATGGCTGAGTTTACAAAAATGAGTGTGTGTGTGGTTTTATTTCAGGGTGTATGCCTGTGAGTTTGGTGTAGACTGCGATGGATTATGTCTCAATGTGAAGAAGGTGTGTGTCTGAGTGTGAATGTGTGTCAAAATGTGCTTCCACGTGCACATGCGATTATGTGTCAACGTGACAGGAGTAGGGAGATGCTTTCAGTGCTCTGTATATGAGTACAAGAATGTAACTTTGAGTGCTAGAGAGCAAGAAAGTGTAAGAGTGCAAGTGGCTGAGATGGCGTTTACGGGGTGAGCACACATAAATGTGTCTAGGAGCATGTGTGCACACGTGTGTGTTGCTGAGAAGAGTTGCGTGTGTGACTGTGAGGTGGAAACGATGATGATATCCGTGCATGCATGTTGGGATACATGAAATTGAGTGTGTGTGTGGCTGTATGAGAAGCAGTCTGAGTGAGAGCAAGGGCGAAGTCAATGTGTGTCTGTGTGTAGAGGGCATGTGGTTGTGTAGGAATTTGAGCAGGTAATGGTGATTGTGTCACCTGTGTGAGTGTGAGTGGGTGCAAAAATATGTGTGTAAGAGAATGCAATCCATGGCATAAAGGTGTGAGTGGGTGTGAAAATGAGGGTGAGTGTACAATAAGTGTGAATGTGGGTCCATATGAAATGTGACTAAACAAATATATGTGTGTGGCGGCATGTGGCAGTATGAATGTGCCTGAATGTAGTGTGTTTGTAAGTGTGATTGTGTGTGAGGGTCAGAGGGTAAGAATGCCCACCACTCTGAAGAAGCCCAGTGTAAAAAGTGAGCGTGAGTCTTGGAGGTAAGTGTGAAGTGTGTACGTGTGTGTGTGTGTGTGTGAACTGAAGGGCACCAAATAACTTGGGATGCTCGGAAACTCTCCAGGAAGTGTCTTTCCTTCCAAAGCCACCACAGGTCTCCAGTTACAGAAAAGTTACTTAGCTCCTTTCAACCTCTATCTCCTCACTGATAAAACAGTGATGATAATATCTAACTTGTAGTCAGAAACAATAACTATTAGAAAAAATACTTACCTTGCAGGTGACTGTAGGAGAAAATGTTATCATGCAAGTCAAGTGCCTGGCACGGAGCTGGCAACAGCAGACACTCAACAAATAAAAGTTATTATTACAGTTGTCACAGAACACCCAGGAGAGATCCAGAGGCTTGCTTCTTATTTTAGTCCGTTCTAGTTACCTCCTGTCAGTCAAGGTCTATAGAGGATCTCCTACCAGAACATCTCTAAGAAGTTGAATGCATCAGTATCGGTAAGGCTGTAATTTCATACCTTCAACTCCACGGCTGAAACTCTGGAGCTTCCCTTTCATGAGAAGGCATCACAGAAACACCTGCCACTGAGCTGCAGTTTTACCTTGTCCTGTAGCCCGTGTACACTCATTGTGAAAGAGAACTGCATTGTGTATTCCTTGTTTGTTTTTATTTTAGTTTGTTTTCTTGTTGGGTGTTTTTTTCTTTTTCTTTAGTTGGTTGTTTTTTGATTTTGGTAATAGGAGAGACACCTAAGTAGCTGACAAAGAGACAGATAGAGGACCAGACAGAGAGACAGAAGAACAGCAAGCTAGAAGAATAGGTAGCTGGACTGCTGGGTATAACAACAGAAGGCCAGATAGAGGAGCTGACAGAGGAAGCTAGAATGACTGCCTAAGAGGGAGACAAAGAGTGATGAGAGAAGCAGGCTGAGAAAACTGAAAGAGGTGCAGAGGTAGAGAGAGAGGCCCAACTTAAAAAGGTGCCAGGGAACTGTCGGTCACTTTGTAAGGGAGACTAGAGACCTATAAAATCCAGTTCCTTGCCCCTGAAGCGCTTACAGTCTAGTTTACCTGCCAGGAAGGATACTCCAGAATTCATGCAAGAATTACTCAAGGCAGTAGATAAGCAAGGGCTACACTGCATGCCACAGACTTTAGTGTTGCTGGAGAGCTGGGGGAAGAAGTGTGCCCTGGTTGGGTGAAAAGGCAGAGGGAAGGTTCAGGAAGGTTTAAGCTAGGACTGCCAGGCCCAGAAACAGGGGTGGATGGGGTGAGGGTACACTTTGAATAGAAAGGTAAAATTTAGGTTATGGGGCAGTCGAAATCACAGAAACTGTTTGGCTGATTTGTAGCATGTGGCTGAAATGCCACTTAGACATTAGGGAAGGAGGAGAAAAGAAAATGACAGCTTGATGGGAAGCATGCCTATGTTACACTGAAGCTCTTAGATGGTGCTTGATGTTTGCAAAAGACTTGGCAATAATTGTTATGTTGTTTCTCCTCACCCCCAAGATGGAGGTCAGAGCTGTCATTCCCATATTAGAGATAGGGGAATCAAAAGACCAAGGGCAGCTGCACTGGGAAAAATCCCCCAGAAAATAGTGGTCATGTCCCAAGGCATAACTGGTGAGACCCAAATAGGGTCTTTGATAGGGGGAGCTTTGGTGGAAAGGTAGCTTTCACCAGGATTTAGAGATCCCTAACTCCCTGCCCTGGAATCCATTACTCACCTCACACTGCCACCGCTGCAGGACCTCAATACAGGTGGGCGCTGCCCATGAGAGGGGGCCGGGCTGGCTTCAGCTCCGACGGACTCAGTGCTGGGAACACCAGCTGCCACAAGATGCAAGGACTCAGCTGCTCTTTCTTGAGGGAAACCTGCTGAGAGAAGCATCGTGGGGGAGAGGGAACCTCTTTCCCCACCTGCTACTACTCCCTTCTCCAACCCCCCAAACACGCACATACACTAAAGTGAATTTCAGAAAATCCCTTAAGAAGACTGGATAATCAGAGAGCCAAAGTGTACAAAAAGCATTGTTCTGTAGGATTCCAGAAAAGGCGCAGAAATGGGAGTTAGGAGATGGGAGTTACAAGTTGAGAATTGCTGTTAGTCACTTCACTGCTCTGACCCTGCTTGCTAACAAGTGAAAAAAACCTGCCATAGTTGCCTTGGACAAGTGTTGGGAGAACTAAATCAAATAAGGTAGATGTAAAATGTTCTATAATTTTCATAAAGATGGGTACATTTGCACAATTACAGGAGGTGGTAGAATCCGGTATACAGTGGAAAACAGAGATTATGGTCAGTGCAAGTTGGCTCTGTGAATATCTGGGCTTCCTGACCGCCCGGTACCTGCTGACTCTGCTCATTTCATCCTTCAACTCCACTTCTCCACCTCCATTTCCATTCTGCTTCTCACTAACCTTTTTCACCGCAGCGGGTAAAAAACTCTGTCTGCCGAGCAAAATCACCCTGAGGTTGCCTAATTTGTTATCTCACAGCTGCTGGGGCCTCAACCTTCTGATTCTATTGAAACTTCTCTCTACCTTCCTCCTATCCCCACCACAGGGATATCTTCCACAGTCTTCCCCAGGTATCTTAGGGTGAATATATACTGTTTGTTGTTGTTGTTTTAGTGGCAATTTACCCTATCCTCTCCACAAAGGTTTCCATGTCTAACCATGAAGCAGACAGGGTCTGTTTAACCTCTCCCTTTTCTGCCTTTTCCCACAATCACTTGAGATTCTCAAAGGAGAGGCCTGGACTTTGTTTTGTAGAACCCCAAACTCTGTAATTTTTCTAGATCTGCTTCCCTCTCCCCTTCCCTCAGTGGTGCTTGTCCTCAAAGAAAAGCGGCAACTCTATGCTAATTCCCAAGAAACCATGATCCAGGCTAGCACCCAGTTTATTAATGGATACACAATGCACAGGGCACTAATCCAGACATAGATGAATGAATATCTAAAGGTGGAATAGCAAATTGAAGCCTTAGGGAGCCAAGAAAAGCCCTTGTGATCTCCACTTACCCATTCCTAAATAAAAAGACCAAGCCATACCCTGGGTCTGTCTCTTGCTGTTGGGCAAGACTCCAGAGCATGTCTGTCCCCCAGCTTCCCTGGCATTCCCTGAGTACTTCCCACATGCACACTCCAAGCAGCCTTTCCAAATCCCACCCATTGCGCCACCAAGTGGTGTACCCACCCCCCTCTCTCACTGCATGAGCTCACCCTGCAAGAGGGTAGGGTGTGAGGAGAGGTGTGAGGGCTGCCAAAGCTCCAGAGAGGGGCGGAGCTCAAGGAAGCCACAGGAAAAATGGCCTCAAGGAGTCCCCTGTGCATCCCTGGGGCTAAGGACCAGCTGGGGAGGCAGAATCCTCCTGTGGTGGTGGGACAGCACAAGAGCGGGGAGAGAGGGGGAGGGGGACCCACCAGCCTACACAAACCAAGAACCTCCATGTTTTTGAGCAAGATCAAGAGTTTTCCTTAAGCCTACCTCCACCTCCCCCCATTTGTAACACTGCTTATTAGCTCTATGGCAGCCTGCCTTGAACCCACTGGTTGTGCAGCTGGAGCCAGTGCAGAGGCAACCGGCAGGACACGGCACTCCATATGGTGGCCACACTCCTCTCACCTCCCTGGAGGTGTGTTGTGCTGGGTGTGTGTGTGGGGGGGGGCCCTGTGTGTACATGCTGGGTCACGTGTATCTGTGCTCCCTGCACCATGTGTCTATACTGCCTTGCTGTGCACCTGAAATTCAGCCTGCTGTAGGAGACCAGAGTAGGGATCAGTGTACACATCGCACACATACCCAATACCCCAGCACCACCTCCACCACTTTGCTGCATTCCAGTTTCCTGCCAGAATCCCTGTCTGAAGATTAGGGTTGCCACCTTGGGGTTGGGGGTAGGGAGAAGTTGTGGACAACTACTCTTTCTACCACAGAGCCCTCCCATGGCAAGTGCCTTTCTCAGCACTGAGGAATTCTGGGAAAGGAGTTTTAGAACCTTTTTCAGGCCCAAAGAAGGAAACAGCACTGGGGTTGGTGGGGGGCGGGGGCGAGGACTCCCTCTCTAAACCCCTAGCCCCATCCATATGTGAAAAGGAGAAGAACCTGCAGGAAGCAGCAGCTGCCTGAGTCCGTCCTTCAGGCTGGTTGGAAGTACTGGTGCCCTTTTCTACAGGGAGTAATAGGGCACAGGGGCATTGGTGCCTAGGCTGGGCCACTGCATGCATGGAGAGCTCTTTCAAAGGTGTCCCCGTTGAGACCACTAGAGGGCGATATTGTGCTGATTGCTACTGATAGTGTCTCTTTAGGGTGCAGAATTCCAAAAAGTCCCAGGAGTTCAGTGGGAGATGGGGGAAAAGGACACAAAGGAAAGGGATATACGCCCCAAGCCAAGACCTTTCTTTACCTCCATGCCAAACCCTTCTGTTTTGAGACTGAGTTAAGGAATAAGGGTCACTAGGGAATATCTGCTGCCCACTCATCCTACTTAGATATATAAGACCCCCATGCAGAGCGTTTCAGGGCTTGGTTTTAGGGTCCCTAGCAGATTCTCGACTTGGACTTCTCTTTTCCCTTCTGTTCCCCATTTGCATGAAATAAATGTAAAGCCACATTGCTGAAAGAGATAAAATGTGTAGTGGTTGTAAGGCTATTTGTTTAATATTGTTTTCCCTCAAACGAGAGGGCAAAAAATAGGGAGCATGATTTAGAAGGGGTAATTTGAGGGTGGCATTGGGGAGGGCTGTACTTTAGTGGACCTGTCTTCACTACCAAGAATAAATAAACCAACTTCCTAAAATGTCACTTCCATCAGAGAGAACATCTAATCCAACTCCATTATTTGAGAGACAAGGAAACTGAGGCCCAGGGAGGGAAAGACACACTCAGACCAGAATGCCTGATTTCTGACTCCCGGGATTCGTTCCACTCCAGCTCCTGGTCCTCCAGCGCGTAAAAAACTTTGTTCTTCAAATCCAGCCCCCTCCCACCTCACGGGAAAACCCCAGCCTCCCCCTCCACTGTGGGTGCTCTCAGCGATCAGGCCCTCTCTGTGACCACACCTTTGGAACGATTCCCTCTCCCCACCAGTAAATTGTTAATCTCTTCCCAGTCTTCAAGGTCCACCTCCCCCATTTTGCTTTCCTCCCCCAGACCCAGCTGTAGCTGCACTGATTTGTAGCTCATTGCATCCCCTGGGTGCAGCGCAGATTGCCCCAACCTACAGATAATTGACCGAATGTGCAAATCAGACACCAATATTGCATTGATTAACATTTCCAATTAAACTCCTAGTTAGGCTGTGTGTACTAGTGACTCAAGTAATCACCGCGTATGTAAATGCAAATGCCTTGCAAATGCCTTCCAAAGCCGCGGAGCGCGGTAGGATTCGACGCATTTCTGGGAGGGAATGGAAACAGACTGCCAGACCTGGAGGTTCATTTGGTTCTCCGGTACCCCTAAATCAGATTTTAAATATATGTCTGTTAGTTGATCCGAGGCTGGGGCTTCACACCTTAAATGGAGGACTCGGGTCCGCGCGCCGCTGCGGGCCCCTTCTCGCCCCCTGCTGGAGAAGCTGTGTAGTGCCGAGTTGGCAGGCGAGTTCACCCTGGGCCCTGCAAAGGGAAACGCCTAGCCTCGGTGCGGGGTAACGCGGGTGCAGCTGAGGCTTAAGCTGCTCCCTAGATGCCTAGAGGAGAGCTGCCCTTACCTTCCAGGGCAGAGGTTTTCCGCTGTCCCCCAGGCACACAGAGTCCCACTGGGAAGGAGGACTTTTTTTTTTTTTTTTTTTTAAACACTGGCCATCTGGTTCCAGAGCCCATTCTCTTAATCACCACTGAGAAATTATTAATGTGAAGTTCCTACCTAGAGCAAATGAACCCATATTGAATATCATGTGTTGGGCCTTTCAACATAATTGTATTTAATACCTTTTGCTACCATTTCAGTTTTGACTTAGACATTTAACAGTATTTCCTTCTCTTAAAAACATGTATATGGGCCGGCCCGGTGGCGCACTGCTACAGTGCACCGCTTGGGAAGCGCGGCGGCGCTCCCGCCGAGGGTTCGGATCCCACATACAGACGGGCCGCTCACTGGCTGAGCGAGGTGCGGGAGCAACACCGAGGGTTGCGATCC
>NW_007727736.1:3468-61114 GCF_000696425.1 Galeopterus variegatus | reverse complement strand
CCCCCACCCCCCAGTTCGGTCTCCTTACCCAGTAGGAAAAAGCCAGTTTTGAGGCTGCTGCATCGGGTGAGTTTCTTCTCCTTCCCTTGGCCAAAGCTACTGGCGCATAAAGGTAGGTTACACGGATGGGAATGCTACTAATTCCCTAAATATCTAGAAATCGTCTCCCTAGTTCTTGGTTGAGCCGTAGCTCAGCCACATTGTCAAATCGCGAGGGCCTTTAGGCTCCTGGTAAGAAGATGACTTTTCTTCTCCTATGGCTTTGCTCCTACCTACTCTATCTGATTCTACCTACTCCATCTGATTTTTAGATCTGAATTTTTTTTTTTCTTTTTGCCTTGGCCACCCTCTTTGACTTCATAGTATGTTAGTCTTTGACCTCATATAAGCAGAGTCTCTGATGGCAGGACCTCCCCATCCCTGAAGTTATTACTCATTTCTCTTACCTATCACTTCCACTACCCACGCTCCCCCAAGACCTCAGCAAACTTATTCGCTCTATATACATTTCCGCCTTCCACCAAAAATTCTGCAACCTGTGGGAATAATCAGCTAGTCAGAATGTCCCTAGGGTGTTGTGGACCCCTGCCTGCACCCCTATTGCACATGAACCTCCTTTTTCTGTTAGGTCTCTCCTAACAAGGCCCGCTTGCCTGTCTAGAGGCTTAGAGAGTCTGCTGCTTGACATCCCAAGGTTTCTCTGGCCTCAAGATTCTCAGTTGTCGGCCTTTACCTCCCAGTTTTGCTCTTCCAATTTTGCTTTTCCCATGGGAGGGGGGTGGGGTATGACATCTGTCTCCAGAAACAGAGGCTTACATGGCTTTCTCTCCAAGCCCCAACCTATTAATCATCTATTATCATATTAAGTCCTCTTGCCCAAAGGTGCCCCTGATTGGGGGCCTCAAGTACCAAATCACAGATCCTGCCCAGTTATAATTTTGCAAATGGCCCAGTGAAAACCGCACTGACCTTTATACCTCGCTCATCCCAGAACAGGGCCACAGTGTTGTCACCAACAGGAATGGACCTCCTTCTGTTCCAACACCTCAGACAGTCATACAGTTGGCCTGGATTTGAGTCTGCAAAACCATGGGGGGAGCAAGACTAATATGGCTATAGGCTTCCCTGTCGAAAGCCATTTTTTAAAAAACAGCACTGCAACCGCCCCCATCATGCTTCCCAAAGCCAAGCCACTCACCCTTCTCTCCTTTGCTTCTACAGACCACAGCCCAGAACCCTCAAGTCCAGGATCTGGAAGGTGGGACCAAAAAAACAAGTGGGGCTTCTGGCCCCCTCTTTGCCAGAACCACCCTCCCCACCGATCCCCCACCCCAATCCTCAAACCACCATCTAGGGAAGGAAAACCTAAGAGAGCAAGAATCTAAAAGGTTCAGTTCGCCTGAAAGTGCGGCAGTAATTTTGCCAGAGCCAGTTCACAAACTGAGGGGACAAGGAAGGGGAGGAGGCAGTGGACCCAATGACCCTGCTCCCCAGACAAAGACAAGGGCCAACCGAGGGACCACGGGCTCTCTCGGGAGGTTATTGCATCATCCCAATCCCCATAGGAGAAGAAAAGAGCCCTCCTGTCATTACCGCCTTCCCCCCCAAAAAAAGGGGAGGGGGAGAAAGAAAAATAAAAGAAAGGAGGGAAGCCGCCCGTTGAAGAAAATCGTCACTTTTTCTGTTTGCTCAGGTCGGGCTCTTCTGCCGAGGACTTGGCCTGACCGTGGCCACACCCCCTCCCCTTCTCTGGGGGGCTGCTGTCACCACTACTGTGGCTGGAGGGGGGGTGGGTGCGAGAAGATGGTCTAAGACTTAACAGGCTGACGTAGCTCTCAGGGTGGATTTGCCTCAAGCGGCCCAGGCCCCAGTAGCGAGTCTAGGGGCTTGACCAAGAGAAGGAGCCCAGGCCCTCCGGAACGGCCCTGACACACCCACTTGTCCGCGTTCGCGAACCGCGATCATGCAAACTGCGAGCCTGGTGTCAGGGCTCCGGGGAGCCACGTAGGGGACTCGAAGCTGGGGCGCCGCGGGAGCCCCCCCCTTCCCCAAAAGACAGAACATCTGCCCAGCGGCCTCAAAGCAGCGCCTCGCCGCTCATCCCTCCCCCGAGCTAGCCCGGGCGCCGTAAGTCGCGGGATTTACCTGCCACTGCTCCAGCCACCCTGTCAAGCAAGATCTTTTCTGTACCTCGGAGCGCTCCGGCTGGCGGGGCCCGGGGAGCCGCAGCCCCGCGGCCGCAGCCGCAGCCTGGGGCCCAGCCCGCTCCCTCCGGCACTTCTCCCGCCCCCGCACACCGGCTCCAGGCGGGGAAAAGCTGCAGCCCCAGTGCAAGATCGCAGGCGGTTCGCTGCCACAGCTGCCCGCCCGCGGTAGAGCCCCTGCTCGGCAACCGCTCCCTAGCCCTGCTCTCCCATGACGTCACCCGGGCTCTGCACCGGGCCTAGGCCAATCAGATGGTGAGCATAAAACTAAAATCGCCCTGAGTGGGCTACCGGGGACCAATCTTTTGTTTCCAGGCAGGAAGCGCCCGGGAGGGGGGGAAAACCGAAGGGGAGGGAACAGGGAGAGGGAAAGGAGATGGAAACTTCTACACTGTCAGGGTTGTCTAGACAGAGGTAAAAGGTGAGTCCATGGAGAAAGAGGGGCACCTGACAGGAGGAAGGGCAGGAGGGATTTCATGTCTCTTCCTGAATTGTCAACCTCAGGAAGACTGGGATTTCAGATGAATTTGCAGGAGAGGAAATCCAGCTACAAGGGCACGCTTTATTGGGGAAAAATGGTTTGGATTTGGGACACAACCTGTCAGACAAGCAGGTTACACCAATAGAGTCTCTAAAATACATAGAGAACTGAGAGAGGCAAATGTGGCAGTGGGACTCAAAGAGTTGGCAATCTAGATAGGGAAACTACTTTTCTGCACATGAAACACACATTTCAAAACAGAGCATTAAACAAAAAAGAAAAATAACTATTCTACTTCAAATTGAGGGTGTGTATATACATAATATATATCACTGTATATATTATTTGTTTTTATCTTACTATAATTTAATATATATATATATATATATATAATTATAACTTCATTAAATACGTTTCTTCCTGTCCATCCTTTCCCTAAAGTCTTCAATGGCTTCTCTTGTCTTTAAGGTAAGGTTTATATTTTTGCAGGTGTCAAAGCCTCCTAAAATCTAACTCCAAAAATCATCTCTTGCTACTCCAAAATCCATACTTCCCAGGATTTGGTAAGATTATGTAAATTATGGAAAATCCCAGCAAGGAGACAGTAAGCAGCCATAAAAAATGTCAAATAATATAATAAATACATATGAATGATAGTGATGTAAAATATGCCCACAGAAGAACATAAAATTATAGTAGTTGGTTAAAGTAGTAGAATTATGGGTGATATTTTTCTCTCTTCTTTCAAATTTCTTTTTATAAAGATAAATATATCCTCACACACTTGAATGGTCAAAATGGGTCATGATTTATCCCAGTGTACTTTTATTCAATTTTCTCAACACTGCATAACATCCAGCAACCATTTCTCCATAATGCCAACAAAATAAGTTTCAAGACCAAGAGTGAACTAATATATCTACCAGGTCCTTTTAGAAAAAGTCACACAACAAATCTCTACATTCACCAGAGATAACTTCTCAGGCAGCTGGAGAATGGGATGCTTCTTTTGCACTAATTCATTTTCAATTGTGATGTTCCAGGGAATTAAAAAGAGAACAATGGCCCAATCTATGACAACAGGAAAGAGAGAGGCCAAGACTAGGTAAACTACATAATCCAGACTATTTTTAAGTATCACTTTGCATTTTATTTTTCTTAATTAAAAAATATAGAATCATGCATACATGAGTATTACATGAACATTGTTGAAAATGGCAGAGCTGGGATTTGTATCTAAATCTGAGTCCGAAGCCCATGTTTTTTCTAATATGATGCAGTGTACTCCTGCTAAGAATTAAACGTGGTAATACTGATTTTGTTAAAATACACACTTGCTTTAAATAAAACAGACTATACAAGATTGGCATTTTTTTTAAAAATCAGGCATTTTTAAATAGCTTTTTTGGTGTGTTGGCTGTCTTCTAATGCAAATATGCCCAACACAGTCCCTCTCAAATCCATGATTAATAGGTTGAAATCAAGATGGTTCTGCTTCCAGTGATTTTACAGATATCTTTTAAATTAACTTTGGGATTAAAAAATAGTAACCACATCACATTGATTTTTTAAAATCCACATTGTGGTAAAAGTAACCTTAAAAAATTAGTGACATAAATAAATGTAATTTACTTAATCTTAACATCTCTGATTTGTAAAATGCATTTATTTGACTTATTTTAAACAAGAGCACTTTTTCTTTTTGTAAAGAAATAAAAAGATATAAGTGGATTTTCCTGGCTAATGATTTAACTTGGGTCTTCTAGACTATTGATTTAAATTGTAAATTAAAAGGTATTTGATTTCACTCTAATCTTTCCATATACCTCAGCTATAATTCAGAGCTATTTCCGCAGTCACTGCACATGGTTATTTAAACACTTCATGTGTGTATTTCTTCTCTCCCTAGTGATTACAGAAACTAGCATGGGGCCAAAATCTTATTAGGTACTTGACAAATTAAAGCATAGTGATGTCACAGAAAGAGGACTGTACTTAGGACCCAAGCCCAGCACAGTTTTTGGTCTTGCTGTGAGTGATAACCTACACTGTTCTTGACACCAGAAAGCAGTCTTTACTGCCAACATGGTTTGTTCTCCAAGAGTATAGAGAAATTGCCTGGGAACATTCAGGGAAGGGATTCTAGGCTGAAATATTTTAAAGATTTCATTTGTGTAATGTTCCTGCTCAACTCCCACCATTCCCTGCTTTTCTGCTTGGGAGCACCTTGATTGAAAGATACGACAATACTACCATAATAACCACTTGGCATGTGTATCCTACTTCTCAGGTTACGAATCTCCCCATTTGATCCTCACAACAACCACAACAGTTTACCATGGCAATTATTATAACCTGCATTTCGTAGATGAGATAATTGGAATATTATGCATTGGCTAACAGAATCAAGTAGATCCTTATGTGCTAAAATAGAAACACACCTTGATACATTCTTGAGTGAAAAATTGCAGAACAGCATGTGTACTATGACTTTAGTTTTGTCAAAAAGTGTGTGTGTGTGTGTGTGTGTGTGTGTGTGTGTGTGTGTGTTAAAGCTGGAATTATATGCACCAAACTGCTGATAGGGTAACTCTGGGAATAAAACGGGAGAGGGAAGACGTGTAAGTGTGTGTGGTGGGAAGGAGCTGTTTTCTTTATATACTTCTGTATTGTTTGTACTTTTTTACAATAAGCAATATAAAGTATTTTGCTTGTAAGAAACATTAAAAAGGAAAAATATAGCCTTCTTTAGATTAAGACAAAAAAAAAAAAAACAACAAAGAAACAAACCATTTCTGCTATCTGAAAGAGGTCTGGCTGCCAGGTCAATGGTTCAAGTGCAGCAATCAAAGCCGTGATGTGCCAGGCTGAGCTGAGCCATGCCTGCACAGGCATTGGATGCAGGGGAGCAATGTGCATCCAACGGGCAAAAGCAATCTGGACTTCCTGGTCCCTTTCCACCCCCACCTCAAGTCCCACAGCCAGAAATCACTCCCAGTAGTGGATTCTGGGTCTTTGTGGCTCTCAGTCTTTACATCTTTTGCTCCAGCAGCTGCACTTGTTAAAGAAATCCCTCCTCTTGCTCTGAACACAAGAGAACCTTGCTTGGCAACTGGTGCACAGGCATTGGTTAGGAGCACAGTGCCCACTCCTACAGTGGGGACCTGCTCACTACAACCTGTTGCCATCACTGCAGTCTGGCCTTACTGGGCCCCTTCCTTCTTGGCTCCCCACTCCCATCATTAGGGGCTCCAGCTCTCCTGTAGCAGGCAACATTGTGGGCTGCCTGCTGGGCAAACAGCAAGGAGCCTCAAAGATGCCAAGAGGTCCCATCTTAGGTCCCTGAAAAATCAGAGGCTGAAGAAAGAGGGAAGACCATGACTAGAAAATCACCATCCTCCTGGGTCCTCAGAGTTCTGGCCAGTGAATCAGGAGATCCAGACTCTATCCAGCCTCTAGAGAGGAAACCTTGAGCAAGACTCAAATTTCCCTGGGTGTTAGTTTTATTCTCTGTCAAACTTGCCTTGCGTATCTATCTTGCCAAACTGTTGTATGGTTGCAAATGGCTAATGGAACAAGAGTGGATTTAACAGATTTCAGAGCTATACACCTCCTTAACAGACTTGATGAGTCCCCATCTACATGTGTTTCCTAAATGGTGGGAACTTGGGAATGGAGATTCTCTCCTAACCTTCCTTCACTATAATTAGCCCCCATTAGAGACCTGCCCTGCAGAATCTATGAGCTTTCTGAAGCTCACAGCTTCTGCCCTCCTCTTTTCCACCGGGGAGTTAGTGAAGGAAAAGCAGAAGACAATTAAATCCAGGTGGCTCTGGGTGAATTAATATGAGAAGTTCCTCTTCTCTGACTTGGTTTTAATTAGTCCTGCCTCCACCATGGTCTTACATATCAAACCATGTTATTTAATTGAGCTGATGTTCTGTTTGATTTTTCTCCCAAGCGGATCACATTATACATTCCTTCCTCACACACTCCCAATGACTGCACTGCTGGAACCTAAGTCAAACTGCAGAGTGAATTGAATTTGGAAAGTTGGTTCCATTGCTCTCCCTATTGGGAAAGAAGGGGGGGAGGAGGAGAGAAAGAGAGAGAGAGAAAGAGAAGAAAGTGGAGGACAAAATCACAAAATCTAGGGGACAAAGAACCAAGGAGGGAAATAAAAAAACAATTTTTTTTGTGGACTGGCTGGACTATGATGTCATGTTTTCCCTGCTCACCTGTGATTGGCTGCTCAGTTCAGCATCTGCTGAGAGCTAAAGGCTGATTATTTGCCGGAGATACAGACCTTTCAGGGAAGCTTTGAATCATTACTGGTTGTCGTGACAACCTGGGCAGTGTCTGCTCCTGATAACCACATAATGAGGTTGTCAGGAACAGAAGTGCCCCCATCCCCACACCCAACCATCTGAAGTGATGAGCAGTGGAACATTTCTTTGAGGAGGCAAAGGGGGGAAAAATCACAAACAAATAGTGAAAATGGTGGAGATCCCCTCAGATAATATATGTCAGCCAAATCTTGGAGACAATCTTCTTGAGGAGCTCCTTACCTACAACCTCGAGGTCCCTCTCGAACCCATGTATTTGTTATATTTCAGAGACCTGAAGAACAGGTGACGAGGGATGAGGCATCTCTGTAACCCTCCAGGAAAGCTAAACAGAGGGAGGTGTGAGTGGAATGCCAAATTGATTAGGGCAAGGCACATTACCTCTGTTCAAAGAGCACCATCATGGGCATGGTCCAGGGGCAACGTGGGGCATGTGTCAAAGACAGCGGGGCATGGCCAAACCAAGTCACCAAAGCCAGACACAAAGAGAGCTTAAGGGGGAAAGATTGTGTGTTTTTCTGCCTGCTACTTTCATTTCCCTGGAGGTAAACACCTCACTCTACATTATCTTGGGACTCCAAATGTTTTTGAGAAGGAATATCAGCTGCATCTTTGTAATATATCAGTTGGTCCTAAGACAAATTTATTGAGCACGTATTAAGTGCAAGGCACACAGCTAGGTGCTACAGAGTCTACACAGATGAGCCAAACTTGGACCATCTCCTCAAGGAACTTGGACTCTAATTGGGGAACGAAGACACAAACCCAGGCAATTGTGATACAAGACAGATAGTAGTAAATACTACAGGAGAAGTCCAAAGTGCTTAATTTCAGAGAGAGGAGAATTACATCCAGAATGTCACACTCCAGCTCCAACCTGTCTTTCCAGGCTCTTCTTCCACCACTCCTCCGTTATATCCCAAGCATCAGCCCAACCAAACTATCCTGTTTCCCTGATATGCCTTGACTTCCACACCTCGGTGCCTTTCCTACTGCTTGCTGTTTCCTCTGCCTGCCACAGCTTTCTCCCTCTTTTTCCTACCTGGTGATATTTAGTGTGTATTTCCAGACTCTACTCAAATGGCATCTTGTTGATGGACAAATGGCTCCTATATTTATGAACCCACAGGGATTTGTACTTGGTAGACGTGGAGGGTGACTAATCCACTGACACCACTACTGTACCCAAGATTCAAATCCTGGGCCATATGAAACAACAGTGGTACAACCAATTTTGGATTATTTGTGAAAAAACATAAAGTCAGACTGCTTTTGAAAAGTCTTATTTAGATAATCAGTGCAAACCTATTCTCCCATTAAACATCTTTTATGGCTATCTTATTTCGAAGTAGTTTAAGGCTCACAAGAAGTTGCAAAAATAGTTACAGTCTCCCCCAAAATTGTGATGTAGTATATTGATTTTATTTTACACCACCACAGTACATTGTTAAAACCCTGACAGACCTTATTCAGATTTTGCTGGTTTTTACACTCACTATTCCATTGAATATTTTACCAACTTGGCTGAAAGTAGCAAAACCATTAATAGTTGGTGTGAATATCAACTTCTTTCTCAGGCCCACCCCCTTCTGAAAAGGGCCAAAACCTGGAAGAGTCAAAACTTGCTTCGGACTGAAAGAGAAAATATCAGCTTGGACTGAGAAAAAGCAGCCCTGCCATTAATCAGGCTGGGAGGACAGACAGATAACGCCAGCTGCAAAGTTAACAGAAAACACTGTTTCTCCTAAGGTCACCCAGCAGTCGTAAAATGCCATTAACAACCCCCTCCTTTTTTGAGTGACTACTGCTTTCTTACCAGTGATGCCCCAGACCTGCTTTGCTGTTTTCATTTGTTACTGGGGATATCCAGTTGCTAAGGCACCCAATAAATTTGATTTTGGCTGACTATAGTCTTGTCTGTGGTAGTCTTTGGTTAATTAAGCTTTAACATAACAAATGATGAGATAACCAACCCCGGGTTATCTGATAGGCCCCTTGAATTATCAGAAGTTAGCCATACTTCCTCGAATCTACCTAGAGGCACACAGTGTGACTAAAACTGTGTGATTTACACAGCAGGTGCCTGATAAATTCTTATGGCACTGATGTGCGATTGTTCTATATCAGATTTGTTGGAATGGTACTGAATATTGGGACAAAAGCCAGGACGGACATTACTGCATAAAAGTTCAACATGCAGACTCTAATTAAGCTGTTGGCATTCAAATACTAGATTTACTGTTTTATAGCTTTGAGACCTTGGGCAATTTTTTTTAGCCCCTCTGCATCTCAGTTTCCTCATCAATGAAATGGGGATCAAACAGCACCTCCTTCTTAGGGTAACTGGGAAGATTAGATATAAATTAAATGCACATAAAGCAAGAAAGCATTAGCGCAGGGTTTCCCAGCTTTGTTGCACATAGGAATCACCTGGTGATCTTTATAAAATGCTGGTGCCTGGCCTCTACCCATAGATATTCTGATTTAATTGAGTAGCATGAATCTGGGCATCAGGATTTTTTAAAATGTCCTCAGGTCCCAATCTCCTCAGATTCTAATGTTCAGCAAAGTTTGGGAACCACTGCATTAGGAATTTCATTACTTAAGGACTATCTTTCATTCATAGGTTTGTGGGTAATCTCTTCTGATCTTTCTCAGAGGGTCTGAATTTCACAGGGTCAGGAAATAGAATTGGGGAATTTTTTCAAGGGACAGGCATTTAAATTTGGTCCTCTGTGAGGCTTCACCCATCTTTCTGCAACCCTCATCCTATCTACCAGATGGTTTGTTCAAGTCGGAAATTAATATAGCCTTTTTCCTCCAGATCCATAGGAAAATGATGAAGACATTGAATTGGGGGGTAAAATTGGAGCTGTATTTATCTCTTTCCGTTTTCCCCCTCCCAAATATAACTCAGTCACACTTCAAATTAAGTGGTCTCAAGAGCGAATTTAAAAACAAAGTTAATATATGCACATAGGATTGGCTGACCATTGCCAATAGATTTTTATTATTAAACACCTCAATAGATGTTTAATAGATGCAGATCTCAATATGCTGTTGTTCAATATAATTAAGCACCTGTTGCACCTCATAATCAATCCTTATTTTGCGATAATGCAGAAACTCGTTACAGTCAATATTCTCTGGTGTTTACTTGATAAGGTCACTTGTGGGGGAGGGGAATTTGAAACGGCTTGCCGCACCCCCGTTCTTTAATCATCCAAGAGAATGTATTCCCTACTCAGCAAATAATACGAATTAACTGATGAATTTTAAGGGTCAGTTAAATAGAAGTTTAGACTATGTTCATGATGATCTTTAAAACTGGTTCACCATCCTCCTCCCCCCACCACACGCACTCCTTGTTCATTGTGGCTGCTAATATGGAACATTTGATGAATTCTGACATGCTAGGCTAAAGTTTACCGTCAAAAAGGAAAAGGGGCAGGTTGCTAGGCAAATTAATACTATAAACATAGAAAAGTGACAGCCTGCTAGGGGAGTATGCTAACACGCGGTTTTTAAGCGCCACTCTTAGTGCACTTTGCATTCAAATAACCAAAATGCTAATTGCAGTCCTTATCTGTTTGTTTGAGGCCTTACATATCGGCAGCTCAGAGCACATACCCCAGCCAGAGCTTTGACTGCAGGTTTTTAGAAATAATAACATGGCATTTCTTTAAACATATTTTCAAATTCAAGCTTCTCACAAATCAAGATTGGCCTTTCCCCCATTCAGGGAATTAGTGAGGCTTAACTGTATTCACTATGGCGCCATCCTCCACAAACCCCTGCTAACAAAGGCTCTGATTTCCACTTGAGCACAACCTTTTTTGCGCAGATTTCCATAGTAATTTGCGGGTTCTCTTGTGAAAGACATGGGGCGTCTTTGTAAACGGGATTGGTAGATGGCAGGGGGTGGGGGGTGTACTTTCTCACTAATCTTGGAGATGTCTTTGACCCTTTTCAATTTTCACCACCCATGTAAGGCCAGAAAGAACTCTTAACCCAGCTTTCTGCAATTTAAAGCGAACACCCCCTAATTCTGTTCTTAAGAGAGAGGTAGAGAGACAGAGCAACATTCGCACTACGGTCCAGTCGAAATTACTACACATTGATCAGAACTATATTGGGGAGGGGGCAGGCAGAGGATTTATCTCTCTCCCTCCCCTAGACGCTATTTGGATTCGTCTGGTGAAGAGGAGTGATGGTGAAAGTATCCTGTTCTATTTACACCACACCCTCTTCAAATTCCTTACTTTTCCTTTTTTAGATTTTTAGTAAAATCTAAACTACCTAGAATCCCATGAATAGCAGCCTCAAGGATTTTATTTACTATATTCCACTTTTTTTAACCGCCCCCCACCCCCGAAGCTGACATCAGAATCATCTCTCTACAGTTTACGACAATGATTTGTGGACACAACAGGCTTATTCCAAAGAAAACTATGAAACCAGTCTTAATATCTTCTTTCCCTTCCTGTGTTCCATTTTTCCTTTCAGAGACTTCTCCTAGTCACCCAAAGGCCCAGTGAGCCGAAGTTGCTGTCCCTTTCCTTTCTAGGTCAGGGAAGGAGGCAATCTGATCGACTTCACTGTACAGTCTTATCAATTTCACTTATTACTTCTTTTATGTATCTGTGTATTTTAGGAGGAACCGTCTGGAATGGGCTACAATGTGTGAGTCAAAGGAATGAACGGCAGAGGTGAAAATGTAGATACCACTGCAAGTGTTTGTGGATGGGATGAGAGAGAGATACTTTTTGGTGGAGAAAAATTGTAGATCACACTGCTGAAGAGCCCTTCCCCAATATAAGGTTAGTTCTGATGTTCACCACCACCAGGGTTCTCAATCACCCACACCAAGTTTGCAAAGGCAGACTTCTGCATTCATACATGTAAGCAATAATTTTCATCGACTCCAAGAAGCTTAAAATAAAATCTGGGCTTTTGATTAAACAGAAATTTAAAATGTCTCACAGAGCTGATGACTCTCAGTTCCTGGTTAATTGCAATCTGACCATATTAGGAGTCTAGGTCAGTCCCTGCCTCAGAGCATCTTTCTTTGCTGCCATGCATTTTTATGTTTCTGATTTAGAAGGCTGGGGATGATGGTGGAGTTGAAGAGCAATCTCATGCCTGCTTTAGCCAAGCCCCAGGATATCCTGGATTAAAACAGACTGGCTAAATTGAAAAATCATTTTCTGGATTGGGGATTTTTTTTTTTTTCCTTTTTGTCTTTTTTCGTGTCCGGCAACGGATCGCTACCCTCAGTGTCGCGCCCGTACCGGACCGGGACCGGCAACGGGATCACAACTCTCGGTGTTGCTCCCACACCTCGCTCAGCCAGTGAGCGGGAACCGGTCTGTATGTGGGATCCGAACCCTCGGCGGGAGCGCCACTGCGCTCCCAAGCGGCGCACTGTAGCAGTGCGCCACCGGGCCGGCCCTGGATTGGGGATTTTGATTGGCTATGGTGTATTGCTTTATTTTAAAATAGCATTGTCATTTTTAAACAGTCAAATTCTCTTGTTTTTAAAATGCCATATAAAAATAATGCAGTACTTGAAGATAAATTGGATACTTCCTGCAACTTTTAGAAACTCGCTTTTATTAAAAAAAAATCAAATACATTTTCCTCTAAGAAGATGCTCTCCCTAGCCCATTCTGTGTGTACTGTGAGCCCAAATCTGTTTCACAGTGGCCCAGCGAAATGAAGTAGGCCACTTATTCAGTAGGTCATTTGCAAAGCTCCTAAAGAAAGGGGTAGTAGTTTTTCAAATAATTTACTATGTCAAAACACACAAAAAAAGAAGCAAAAATACAAATAAAATAAAATAAAATACAAAACAAGCAAAATAGGAACCTCCACAAATTCCCCCTGAGTTGGTGAAGGGATAGTTTCAAAGTTTCTGAATCAGAAAGACAAATTACAGAAAGGTTTAGAGGCTGGAGAATTCAGCTGTCAGACAAGGTAGACTGAAACTATCCTGGATATGAGCCATCCACAAGCTCAACACCAGAGCTTATTAGTTATTCTGGTCAACTAGAAAACCACTGGGTGCCATCCGTCCACATCACAGCAAGGGAGACAGGCCCCAAGGAAGCAACCTAGAGGACACAACAATATCTGATGCATAGCTTGAGCTGAGGGAGGAATATGAAAATCAATAAGGACAAAAGACACAGAGGATAAGCAACATATGTTTAAAGCTGCCTCACAATTGGGGTTAAAGGTTTACAGCCTGTGCTTAGTTTCATTTCATTTGATTTCATTTTACTTAACAGCCACTACTTCCTTTAAAAAGCACAGAGAAAAGAAAATTCATCTAATCTGGTGAATCATTAACCTCTTAAACACATTATTTCATATGCAATGGAATGATGTGGCTCTGGGCTGGTTTCCCTACAAACCATGTCAAACAGTCCCAGCTCCTGCCTTCCAGATGCTTACAAAGACAGCTAATCCAGGAAGCAATAGAAATGTCTGTGCAAGAAATATTGTACAAATATAGTGTTGTATCACTTGGCCCTCTGTGGATATTTCATGGACACATTTGAATGGACCAGCCAGCCAGTTCTCACACTGTGGGGTTGTTGAATGTTATGCCTCAAGAAATGCAAATTAATTTTTTAACATGGGATTAATCAGGATGGATACATCTGTAATCAAAAAGATACAAATAATTTTGAAGTTGCCTTTATTCATGTCATGGCTAAAAGAATTGACTGTCCATAAATGAAATAAATAATATCAATGTTTGATGGCAAGGCCATGATCACTCTCTCCACTGCCTAGCACTTTGCCAAGCATCTAGAGGTGTGCAGTATTTACGAACCAAGTGAAAGAAATACTATATAAAGAAAAGAGTTGTATGCAGGGGGGAAAGCATAGGGCAGTTACAGGTACTGCCCGGGTGGAAAATCTCTCCCATGCTCACTGTCAATAGCACAGGGTTGCATCTTCCAGAATAAAAAATTCAGAGAAGTTGTCTAATTTGCAGCAGTCAATCAATGAAGCCAAGAATTGGCTGAAATGAAAACAGAGAAAGAATGAAGGACATTAACAAGAATATAATTCATCATTTTAACTGTCTAGAGTGTATTTATATGCCATTTAAAGAAGAGTTTTTAAAAAAAGAAAGGACTCATGTGAATAAATCAGGCAACAGAGAAATAGACCAAAAACTAGCCTTTTTGTAACAAGTGAGAGAGTATATGGAATGAACAATGATTCAAGCCTTTAAGAGTCGACGCTTTTTAAAAATCTGCTTGCAAACAAATGAATAAACTAATTTATGTGAGCAGTAAGTCAAGAAGGCCTCATAAAAACAGCCATCAACCAGAATGAGGTAAGGGATTTCTTAGGAAATATGAGCCAACTGAAGCCAGTAGCTATGATATCCCAAATCGTAAGAAGAAAAGGAGTGGTTATATACTTTCTGTGCTGTATTCTGATTTATGGGGGGAAAATGTCAAAAGCCATGACAAGAAAAATAGGAAAACATCGTTCATTTAGATTCAACCAACTCAGTTTTGTGATAATCCCGCACTTATGGTGGAATAAAGTTACCCTTTGCATTTCCTACCAAAGAACTGTTTGCAAAGCAAATTATTAGTGTTCGTGTCAGATGAGATTTATCCAGTTTAGGAGAAAAGAATTTCTTTTAATTATTTCTGTGGCATTGATTTGTATATAGTAATCCATGTCCGAATCACCAACATGTCTCATTCATTCATTGAACAACTTTTTTTTTTTTTTTGTGAACATCTATTATGTGTCAGGAAGCATGCTAGTATTGAAGAAACAAAAAATAGAACTATATCCATTCTCCCTGCCTTTAAGAAGCTCATAGTTAGGGATCGGGGATGGAGAAGGGGGATATAGAAGTAAATGTCATCCATTTTAAAAAATCAGTGAATGTCTACCATATGTTAGAAAAAATTCTATATAGTTGACATATGCAACTTGCATTTCCCAATGCTTACCCAGCACATGAGTGCAAATGAATTTACCTTAATAGTAAAAACTCAAGTAAAACTGGTTTCCTCTTGGCACAACAGAGAACAACAGAAAATCTTTTTTCCTTTTTCTCCCAACCAATTACTATCATCTCTCCCTTCCTCCAGAGTAACATCACAAGGGTCAAATGAAGCAACTTAAGCCCAAGAAGAATCTGCCAGAATAAGGCCCTGCTCCTCCACCCACCCCCCTACAAAAGTCTTCTTTATACTTAGAAACTTTCTAAGACCCACTTGGTATCTATACGAAGCTTAGCTGTCTAATATTCAGAACTCTCCAGAGGACATCTTGAACCATTATAAAATGTTAGGCCTCAAGTTTCCCCAGGCCATGCCTTACCTTGATTACAAATTAGATTATATGCACTTTAATAACTCATATGTCACTGTCTTGTGTCCCCACCTGTGTAATACAGGGCCTCAGTCGCCCTTGAGATCTCCAGTTATTTCTAAAAGTCTTCAAGAACAGTCCTTTCATATTGTTCTAACATTCCCACTCTTTTCGTAAATGTCAACTGCCCACAAATTCATTCAACAAATGTTTCTTAGTCATAGGCACTTACCCAGTTGCTGGGGATCCAGAGGGGATCATGACAGATAAGAGAATCCCGCTTCTCAGGGAGCTTACATTTTTTAATATTTAATTTAATTGTATTATATTTGTACTTTTTCATTGTGATTGCCCTTTTTTTAATGAATGGTTATAGTTTACTTGGATTTATTTCTATATTTTATTTTATTTTATTTTACTTTATTTTATCAATACACAATGTAGTTGATTTTCGTGTCCCTTTACTGATTCCTCCCTCCCCCCTCCCTCTCCCAGCTCCCACCCCTCAACATCATATCTGTTCACTTGTCTTAACAAGTTCAAGGAATTGTGATTGTTGTGTCTTCTTCCCCGCCCACCACCCATTTGTTTGTGTATTTATGATTGCCTGTTTTTAAAAATTTATTTCTTTTTAATTGACAAATAAAAATTATATATACTGAGCACCGCAGCAAGTGCATCCTGGATCAGGAGAGCCCAGAGCAGTGGGGGGCTGAGGGCCTTGGCCACGCCCCCCAGCACGTGTAGCCAGTCCAGTGATGGCCACCAAGCCACAGCAAGAAGGGCCCCAGGTTCCCGAGCTGGGGTTGTGAAGGGTGAGGGCTTTTGCCACCCCCACCCCTCGACATCTGCACCCAGCCCAGCAATGACCAAGCCATTGCTGAAAGCCCCCTAGTCTCCCCTGTGGGAATGAGAGGGGTGCCACAGGCCTCAATCCCACCCCTCCTCCTTCCTCCATTTCGTTTCCTTCCTCTTTCCCCTCTCCCCCTCCCTCTCAAATGCTCCGCAGCAACTTCATAGAATGTAAAAAATAATAACATTAATAAAGTTTGTCTCCCCCCCCCCAAATTGTATATATTTATCATATACAACATGGTATTTTGAAATATGTATTATACATTGTGGAATGGCTAAATCAACGTAATTAGCATATGCGTTACCTCATATACTTACTTTTGTGGTCACAGCACTTAAAATCTACTCTCAGCAATTTTCAAGAACACAATACATGGTTACCAACTATACAACTATAGTCACCATGTTGTACAAATAGATCTCTTGAAATTATTCCTTCTAACTGAAACTGTACCCTTTGACCAACATCTCCCAAATCCTGTTCCCCCAACCCCCAACCACCTGGTAATCATTATTCTATTCTCTACTAGTATGAGTTCAACTTTTTTAGATCTCACATATAAGTGAGATCATGTGGTATATGTCTTTCTGTGCCTTGATTATTTCATTTAACATAATGTCCTTCAGGTTCATCCATGTTGTCATAAATGACAGGAGTTCCTTCTTTAAGGCTGAATAGTGTCCCATTGTGCATATATACCACATTTTCTTTATCTAATCATCCACTGATAGACACTTTGGTTGATTCTATATCTTGGCTACCATGAATAATGGTGCAAATAATAGAAGTGTGGATATCTTTTCGAGATAGATTTCATTTTATTTAGAAATATACACCAGTAGTGGGATGCTGGATCATATGGCAGCTTTATTTTTTGAGGAACCTCCATACTGTTTTCCATAATGGCTGTACTAATTTACATTCCCACCAATGGTGTACATGGGTTTCCTTTTCTCCACATTCTTACCAACACTTATCTTTCACTTTTTTGATAATAGCTATTCTAACAGGTGTGAGGTAATATCTCATTGTAGTTTTAATTTGTACTTTTCTGCTAATTAATGATGTTGATTTTTCATATACCCATTGGCCATTTAAATGTCTACCTGTGGGCCTTGACCATGCCCCCTGCTTTCTCCTCCTCCCACCTTATTTCTCTCCCCTTTTCCCTCTCCCCCTCCCCCCAACTGCTCTGCAACAACATCTTAGAATGCAAAAAAATATATATATTAGCAAATAAATAATTAAAAATAAAAAAAGAATAAATGTCTACCTGTTGGCCATTTGAATGTCTTTTTGATAAACATCTATTCAGGTCCTTTGTCCATTTAGGCTATTTGTTTTATTATTGAGTTTGAATTTCTTATATATTTTGAATATTAACTCCTTATTACATGTATGGTTTGCAAATATTTTCTCCTATTCTACAAGTGTAGATTGTTGCTTCACTGTGTTGATTGTTTCCTTTGCTGTGCAGAAGCATTTTAGCTTGATATATATAACCCCATTTATCTAGTTTTCCTTTTGTTGCTTGTGTTTTTGAGGTCATATCCATTGCCTTGAACAATGTCATGAAGCTTTTCTCCTATGTTTTCTTCTAGTACTTTCATAGTTTTTGGTCTTACATTTAAATCTTTAATCCATTTTGAATTGATTTTTGTATATGGCATGAGATAAAGGTTTAATTTAATTTAATTCTTCTGCATGTGGATATCCAGTTTTCCCAATGCCATTTATTGAAGAGATTGTCCTTTCCCCCTTGTGTGTTCTAGGCATCTTTGTCAAAAAATCAATTGACCTGAAATGTGTGAATTTATTTCTGGGCTCTCTATTCTGTTCCATTGGTCTATGTGTCTATTTTTATACCAGTACCATGCTGTTTTGATTACTAGAGGTTTGTAATATATTTTAAAGTCAGGTAGTGTGATGCCTCAAGTTTTGTTCATTTTGCTGAAGATTGCTTTGGCTATTTGGGGTATTTTGTGGTTCTGTATGAATTTTAGGATTGCTTTTTCTGTATCTGCGAAAAATGTCATTGGAATTTCAAAAGAGATCACATTAAATCTGTAGATTGCTTCGAGTAGTATGGACATCTTAATAATATTAATTATTCCACTCCATGAATATAGGACATCTTTCCATTTATTTGTGTCTTCAATTTTTTCATCAGTGTTTTATAGTTTTCAGTGTAGTGATCTTTCACCTACTTGGTTAAATTTATTCCTAAGTATTTCATTTTATTCGTTTCTTGGATGCTAATGTAAATGGGACAGTTTTCTTGATTTCTGTTTCAGAGAGTTTGTTGTCATTGTGCAGAAATGCTACTGATTTTTGTATGTTGATTTTGTATCCTGCAACTTTACTAAATTCATTACCACTTCTAACAGATTTTTGGTAGAGTTTTGGGGTTTTCTGTATATAAGACCATGTCATCTGCAAACAGAAAACTTAAAGTCTTCCTTTCTGATTTGAATGTCTTTTATTTCTTTATCTTGCCTAATCACTCTGGCTAAGACTTCCAGTACTATGTTGAATAGAAGTGGTAAAAATAGGCATCCTTGTCTTACTCCTGATCTTAGAGAAAAACTGTCAACTTTTCACCACTGAGTATACTATTGGCTGTGAGTTTGTCATATATGGCCTTTATTGTGTTGAGGTTCATTCACTTTACACCTTATTTATTGAGAGTTTTTAATCATGAAAGGATGTTGATTTTTGTCAAATGCTTTTTCTGCATCTATTGAGATGATCACGTGGTTTTTGTCCTTCATTCTTTTAATGTGTTGTATCACATTTAATGATTTGGGTATACTGAACCATCCTTATGTCGCAGGGATAAATCCTACATGATCATGGTGAATGATCCTTTAAATGTGCTGTTCAATTCAGTTTGCTAGTATTTTGTTGAGGATCTTTGCATCTATGTTCATCAGGGATATTAGCCTGTAATTTTCTCTTCTTGTAGTGTCCTTGTCTAGCTTTGATATCAGGTAATGCTGCACTCATAAAATGAGTTAAGAAGTATGCCCTCCTCTTTGATTTTTTGGAAGAGTTTTAGAAGGATTAGTGCTATTTCATCTTTAAATATTGGTAGAATTCAGCAGTGAAAGCCATGAGGTTTGGGCTTTTCTTTGATGAGAGATTTTTTTATTTCTGATTCTATCTCCTTAATCATTATTGATCTATTCAGATTTTCTGTTCTTCATGATTCAGTCTGGGTAGGTTGTGTGTGTCTGGGAATTTATCCATTTCATCTAGGTTATCCAATTTGTTGGCATACAATTGCTCATCATAGTGTCTTATGATCCTTTGTATTTGTGTGATGTAAGTTGTAATGTCTCCTCTTCCTTTTCTGATTTTGAATCTTCTCTCTTTTTTCTTAGTGTAGCTAAAAGTTTGTTGATTTTGCTTATCTTTTCAAAAAGCCAACTCTTAGTTTTGTATATCTTTTCTGTTGTTTTTATTTATATCTGCTCTGATCTTCATTATTTCTTTACTTCTGCTAATTTTGGGCTTAGTTCTTCTTCTAGGTTCCTGAAGTGTAACATTAGGTTGTTTATTTGAGATATTCTTTTTTGATGTAAGCATTTACTGTTATAAACTTCCCTCTCAGAATAGCTTTTGCTACATCCATAAGTTTTGATATGTTATGTGCCCATTTTTGTTTAATGGAGCTTACATTTCTAATGAAAGAGTCAGTGGAAGCTTCTCTGCCTGGCTCCAGTTACTGATGGGTGCCTCTGGCTATGGGAACACAAAGACCCCTGCTGCCCATCCACAAGGGGCCTAAATGGTGCTGCCCTCTGTTCTGGCAGCTTTGGCTGAAGCTAATGATGGGTTCACACAGAAGGATGGGAATGCCCCTTTCAGTTCTTTGCCACACTTTGTCACCTGGACACTGAAACAACATTGCTTCTACCCTGTGTGTCAGTGAGACCTGTGTAAGAAGAGCAGCTTCAGCTTCCTCTTGCAGCAACATCTCCCCTCACCCCCGCTGCCCTAGCTCAGACATTCAGACTTGGTTCCTGTGCCTGGAAAACAAACTCCATTGTGTCCTACCAGATTCCTCTTCCACTCCCACAGCCCCAGGTTTCTGACACAGTCCTCCTCCTTGTATAGCTTCTACAGATCATCTCAAACAAATAGACATTTGGGGGTCTTCACATACCCAGATGTGTCTGGATCTGAATTTACATTCAATAGGACCTCTGCTACACATAATGTATCTCTTAGTCCCTAGAATAATCTCATGTGGTCAGGTAAAATCTTCAGTCCATCATCAATAACTCCAAATTCCAGAAAACTCTGAAAACCAGTTTTTCACAAGTTTATTGCCAAAACTTACACAGTTACAAAACCTGTCATGAATTGACATGAGGCTCTCTCAGTGTAAACATTCACTTGTGTTGCTGCAGAAGTATTGATGTGATTGATTACTGGGTTCTATCACAAATCCCACTGAAGGAGTTGAGCAACATGCATTTTTTTAATAAAAAAAAATTAAAACCTGAATTATGAAACTTATTTGGTTCCAAGGCTTTTGGATAAGGGGTTTGGAAACAATTTCCATACCAATTTTATGGATAAGGAAACTGACATTAAGAGACTTCAGAGACTTGGCCAAGGTCATGGAGCTAGCAAGTGGTAGAGACTGGAGTAGAATCAAGGTCTTTCCAACTCCTAACCCCTTGCAATTTCTAGTATACATGTTTGGCTGGGTGATTAGGTAAGAACTAGAGTATGCAGACAGACACTGAAATCAAAAAAAGGTTGAGACCAAGTAATCAGTGCACATCTAGAAATCTTGCTATGCAAAATATGTGTATCCATTAGTTAGCTACCTTGGTAATAGCACTTGTCACAATTTTACCCTCAAAAGAAATTACTTTCTGGGAATGTTTTAGAAGAGCTTTTAGAAAACTGACAGAGAGTTAATAGGAATACTCAGAGATAGGATATATTTCTAAAGGATTCCATGATGTGTACACTGTACTCTCTGGCTGTGACATGTGGACTTTAATTAGAAAATTTGTGCTTTTTTTTTTGTTGTTGTTGCTCAGGATTGCTTTGGCTATTTGGGATATTTTGTTATTCCATATGAATGTTAGGATTGTTTTTTCTATTTCTGTGAAGAATGCCATTGGTATTTGGATGAGTTTGCATTGAATCTGTAGACCGCTTTGAGTACTATGGACATTTTCACAATGTTAATTCTCCAATCCAAGAGCATGGAGTGTCTTTCCACCTTTTTGTGTTTTCTTTAATTTCTTTCAGCAGTGGTTTATAGTTCTTATTGGAGAGATTTTCACCTCTTTGGTTCAACTGATTCCTAGGTATTTTATTTTTTTGGTGACTATTGTAAATGGGCTTGCTTTCTTGGCTTCTCTTTCTGTTAGCTCATTATTGGAGAATATAAATACAACTGATTTGGGGGCATTAATTTTGTATCCTGCAACATTACTGAAATTGTTAACCAGCTCTAAGAGTTTTTTGATAGAGTCTTCAGGTTTTTCTATATATAGGATCATTTCATCTGCAAATAGGGATACTTTGACTTTGTCTTTTCCCATCTGGATGCCCTTTATTTCTTTCTCTTGCCTGATTGCTCTAGCTACTACCTCCAGTACTATGTTAAGTAGGAGTGCTGAGAGTGGGCATTCTTGTCTTGTTCCTGGTCTTAAGGTAAAAAACCTTCATTTTTTTTTAACTGAAGCATGATTGATTATAAATATTTTGGGGGTACAGTATTGACTATCATTTTTTGTGTACAATATGTGATGATGAAATCATTATTATTAGCATCACTATTACAAATTATAATTATTCTTTGTGCTCCTTACCCAATTTCTCCCCTATTCCCCCTCTTCCTCCCCCTTTCCTACCTCTAGTAACCATAGATTTCTTCTTTCCTTCCAAAAGTTCAGTGTACTCTTGTGGTCTTTCTTTCCTCCTTTCTTAGCACCCACTTATGAGTGAGTACATGTGGTATTTCCCTTTCTGTGTCTGGTTTATTTCACATAACATAATTTTCTTTAAGCTCATTCATGTTGCTGCAAATGGCAGAATTTCACTCTTTTTTATGGCTGAGTAGTATTCCACTGTGTATATATATACCACATTTTCATTATTCAGTCATCTTTCAATGGGCATTTAGGTTGGTTCCATGTCTTGGCTATTGTAAATAGAGTTGCAACGAACATTGGAGTTCAGGCATTCCTTCAACATCATGATTTCTATTCCTTTGTGTATAAATCCAGTAATAGGATTGCTGGGTCATATGGTAGATCTATGTGTAGTTGTTTGAGGAAACTCTATACTGTTTTCCATAGTGGTTGTACTAAGTTACAGTCCCACCAACAATGTAGGAGGGTTCCCCTTTCTCCACATCCTCACCAACTGAATTAGAAAATTTGTACTATTTGTTCAAGATAAACCACCTATGTGACCAAATAAGCTAAGCTCCAGAAATATAACAGCTTCATGGAATACTCCCACCACTTTAATAACCAAAATCATAAGAATTGCTATTTTTGAGAATTTACTATGGATGGGAAACTCTGCTATATAGTTTATATCATTTTACTTAATAATCTTACAACAACCCTGAAATGTAATTAGAGAGATGATGATGACGGTGATGATGATGATACCAATAATAACAATGTATTAAATTCTTACAATGTGATAGGCTTTATGTGGGCTAAATTCTTTATGTGGATTATCTCAATCCTCACAAGAAATCTGTGAGACATATATTTCTTATATCCCATTAAAGATAAGGAAATTAGGACACAGAAAGCTTAATATTATATGTAGAAGGCCACACAGTTAATGAAGTAGTCACTCTTTCATAGTGCAGCAAAGCTTAGAATAAAGTTTTTTTCTGTTTCCAAATACTGATATGGCCTCAGTGATCTGGTCTTGCCAATGTTGTATGTGAAAATTCCCAAAAACATTTTTAACATCCAGCAAAATGATATAAGCATGCAACAGAGTGGTCCATTAGATTGGACCACGTACACGGATTCTAGAGTCTGATATGCAATAACTATTAACTATGACAGATGCCTGATGACTATGTGCCCTATGAAGTTATCATTGAAAAGAATAGTTTAATACCGATATCAAAGGGTTGGAAAAATGATAGGTTGCACATGAAAAAACCACATGCAGCTCCACAGGCTTGGGAAAGTATCACTTCATTAAAGGATACAATAATTCTCCACAGGCAAACAGGAGTGGGTCAGATCTGCCCTCAATTATGGGAGTCCAGATTGAAAGTTCTCCCCACCAGAAGCACAGCATGTAACAACATAGTCAGGCTCCTTGGAGAGCATCATCAGGTCAAAGCAGTGACCAAGACAGAATTTTAAAAAGTGGACTGAATATGGACAGCAACAGAGTCAAGTGTGATGTTTTCAGATGAAGATGGAATTACAGAATGGCATTGTTTTTCTGTGGGCCTCAATTGCCTCACTTGTAAAATGGGGATAGGATTAAAATACCATCCCTAGGTGAAGGAAGGTAGCCTAAAGGTCCTTTCTAACTGTAAGATCCATGATTCATTTGAAAGAGCCATTTGTGAGGTATAGTAGTGACTACAAGTATGCAAAGGGCTTAACATTAGATTCAAATACTCATGCACTCACAAAAGCCTTTTCGTCTTACTCCTGCTCCCAGTTCATTCTGAATTGCAAAATTTCCCCTGCTGTGAAGGAATTGCAAAGATTTTTCTGCAGCAAATGTGGTGCAGCCTCAGAAAGGCAGTGTGCTATTGTGAAAATATATATTTGGTCTTCATCCCTGTCTCCTGACAGAAAACTCCTAAAGTCCTTAGAATCTCCAAAGTGATGAGACTTTTTGTATGCTACTGATGGCTGAACACCCCTAGGTAGCTTTCGGATGGGGGCAGGTCACAGGAAAGACCAAGGCAGGACTTTCAGTCTCACCCCCAACCTCTGGAGAAAGGGGAGGAGAGAGGGGCTGAAGGGTAAGTTGATCACCAGTGGCCAATGATTTAATCAATTATGCCTATGTAATGAAAGCTCCGTAAAAGCCCAAGAGGCCTGGGTTTAGAGAGCTTCCAGATAGCTGAACACATGATGGCTCCTGGAGGGTAGGGCACCTGCGGAGGGTATGGAATTTCTGTGCCCCTTCCCCCATACCTTGCCCTATGCATCTCTTCATCTGTATCCTTTGTAATATCCTTTATAATAAACCTGTAAACATAAGTATGTGTTTCTCCGAGTTCTGTAAGCCACTCAAGCAAACTAATCGAACCCAAGGAGGGGGTTGTGGGAACCCTGATTTATAGCTGGTTGGGCAGAAGTTCCAGAGGTCTGAGCTTGCAACTGGCCTCTGAGGCAGGGGGCAGGCTTGAGGGCTGAACCCTCATCATTTGGGATCTGACGCTATCTCCAGGTAGATAGTGCTGGAACTGAATTGAATTTGAGGATACCCAGCTAGTGTCTGCTGGAGAATTGCTGGCTTGCTTGCCAGTGGGGAGAAATCCCCACACATTTGGTTGTAGAAGTTAGTCTTCTGTGTTGACTGTTGTCAAGAGTATGGGAAAACACTCACATTGTGTTCTCACTCATACAGGCAGCAAGTGTCTGAGGCATGCACTGATCTAGACACTTGACTGCAACCTTTTGAATTCAGAATACTAGTAACCTCACTGGAAGCACACACAGTTCAAAAGTATCCTGCTTTGTCCATATGCATGATCAAATTCAGCTGTATAAAGATATGGGCTTCACAACAGCTCAGGGTTGGTGCACCCACCCTGGAATCTCAGCTGAAGGTCTGTTCCTTTGTCTCAGGATTACATTGTACCCATATAGTGCAAAATCATTTTGTAATGGCTTAAATGAGTAGAAAATTGACCATAAAAAAGAAATAGCTAATAGATAATGTAACATACTGCATAAGGGTATCTGGCAGGGAGGTTAGCAGAACATAATGTTAGGTCCCACTTTGTTCTTCACTGTCATTAATGATACAGAAGAAAAGATGAAAAAGGCAGTCAGATTCAGTCTGCAAAAAAGCCCAATTAAAGGTCATCAAGGAAGCAAGGTCATAAAAAACAATGGATGTGGGCATGAAAACAAAACATTGTGCTGGGGTCCAGTTGAAGGGGAAACAGCCTTCTTCACCTGGAAAACAAATTAAAGCACACCATTCCCAGGATCTATGTGTGAGGCATCAGTGGGGGGATTCGCCGTAGCAGTTGGAGGAAGTAGAGACCATAAAAGCAACCTGAAAGAGGGCCCTGTTCTGAGAGATGATATACAGACCTGTATCATAAGGCAATGTTTTTATTTGGTTTGGTTTGGGCGACTAGCCAGTACAGGGATTGAACCCTGGACCTTGGTGTTATCAGCACCACACTCTAATCAACTGAGCCAATTGGTCAGCCTGAGAATGTGTTCTAATAGATGAGGTACAGAGGGAGATGAATCACTTATCCAGACTGCTAAGCAGAAAAATATGTATTTTCTTTTGTTTTTGTTTTATTTTACTAAGAGTATCTGAATATATGGTAATATACAAGGTTATATACAAATCATCCCCCTTGCTATGGACTCAGTGGGTTTGAAGAATGGGAAGGCAGTGGTGTTCACTAGAAGGAAAATTAACCAGAACTCCTAGCCTCCATAAAGAGATGGATTGGTTTTTTTCTCCAGGACAAAATTTTGAAGATTCCACCTCCTCAATCCCGCATGACCTCTTGGATATGCCCATAACCAACTAGCCAGAACACTGAAGGTTAACTACAAACCACTACGATTAGATGAGTCAACATGGTGTGTCCTGCCTGGCAAAGAGGGCTCATAAGGCAAACTCCTTACCCCCAAACAAAAGAGGGATCTATAAGAAAGGGGCTACCTCTCTCTAAGTAGACCAACTGACCTTTTGGAGCTGACATTCACTCTTATTTCTCACATCCCCAAATGCTCACTCCTAGGTGATACTGAATGTGAAAAAGCCAACATCACCCTGCCTCTAAATTGGGAAACAGAGACACATACTGGGACAGATTGTTACTATTTGTATTGATTGAGAATACAGGCTTAAAAGTCAGCCATGCAGGACTCAAATGAAATTAGAAATCAGCAATAAAGATAGCCAAGTACGTGGGTTGATTTCAGGGTGCTCTATTCTATTCCATTGATCAGAGTCTCTGTTATTATACCAATACCATGCTGTTTTGGTTATTATAGCTTTGTAGTATAGTTTAAAGTCAGGTAGAGTAATACCTCCAGCTTTATTTTTTTTGCTCAGTATTGCTTTAGCTATTCGTGGTCTTTTGTTATTCCAGATAAATAACTGTATAGTTCTTTCCATTTCTGTGAGAAATGTCATAGGAATTTTGATGGGGATTGCATTAAATTTGTATATTACTTTGGGTAGTATAGTCATTTTCACAATATTGATTCTTCCAATCCAGGAGCATGGGATGTCTTTCCATCTTCTTGTATCCTCTCTAATTTCTCTCAGGAGTGGTTTATAGTTCTCATTATAGAGATTTTTCACATCCTTAGTTAGTTCAATTCCTAAGTATTTTATTTTTTTGGTGGCTATTGTAAATGGGCAAGCTTTCTTGATTTCTCTTTCTGCTTGTTCACTATTGGTGAAAAGAAATGCTACTGATTTTTGTGTGTTGATTTTGTATCCTGCTACTGTGCTGAACTCTTTTATCACCTCTAAGAGTTTTTTAATAGATGATTTGGGCTGTTCGATATATAGGATCATGTCATCTGCAAACAGGGACAGTTTGACTTCATCCATTCCAATCTGGATACCCTTTATTTCCTTCTCAATTCTGATTGCTCTGGCTAATACTTCCAAAACTATGTTGAATAGGAGTGGTGAGAGTGGGCATCCTTGTCTGGTTCCTGTTCTTAAAGGAAAAGCTTTCAGTTTTTCCCCATTCAGGATGATATTGGCAGTGGGTTTATTATATATGGCTTTGATTATGTTGAGATACTTTCCATCTATACCTAATTTATAAAGGGTCTTTATCATGAATGAGTGTTGAAAAAAAAAAAAAAAAAAAAAAAAAAAAAAAAATATATTATTAAAAAAAAAAAAAAAAAAAGATAGCCAAGTACTCCACTCCTATCACACAGGCCCAACACAATATACCTCTATAAATTAAAAACACAAACACACTTCTAAGTAACTCTTGAATTAAAGAGGAATTTAAATTGATATTGCAATGCTTTAGAACTGAATTATGATGAGAGCAGTACATACCAAGTTTGTTGGATGCAAGCAAAGCAATATTCAGAGAAAAACATCTGGCCTTAAATTCATTTATTAGAAAATAACAACAAATGGAAAATAAATGAACTAAGCTATCAATTCCAAAAGTCATAAAAAAGCACAGTAAAATAAACTCATGGAAAGTAGAGGGAAGAGATTGATAAAAATAAAAGCAGAAAATACTGAGATGGAAAACAAATAAAGTAGAGTTGATTCATAAAACCATAACTGTGTTTAAAAGTCAAACATTCAGCAACTACCAATAAGAAAAAAGAAAGAAGGTAAAATAAATATCATCAGGAAGCTAAACAGGGTCATAAATACAGGTACCAAGGTGATATTAAAAATAAGAGAATACTATTTAAAATTTTAAACGAACATGTTTCAAAGGGAAAATTTCAAGATAAATACAAATTACTAAAATTTACCCAACAAGAAATAGAAAATCAGAGACAAAAACAGTAGAAGAAATTGAAAGGCTAAACACTTTATGGGTGAGTACTTCCAAACCTTCAAATCACAGACAACTCAGACTTTATAGAAACTGTTCCAGACTATAGAAAAAGATGGGCTGCTCCCTTAAATCAGACATACAGGACAACAAAGAAGACATTTTTAGACTAATCTCATGTATAAATATAGAACTTGTAAAGAAAATAGAATCTAGCTGTTTATTAAAATGATACATTATAACCAAGTAGGGTTTATCCTAGGAATGTATGGCTAGTTCAACATCAGCAAATTTATTAATGTAATTCACTACAATGACAAACTAAAGAGACAAGCCAAACCATATATTCATCTCAACAGATGCAGAAAAGCATCTGACAAAATGTACTGCACATCTATGTTAAAAGCCCATAGCCAACAAGAATTAGAAGAGAACTTCTTCAACAGATTTTTCAGAAAATTGCCAGGAAGTGATTTTGTTTATGAGCACAAGCTTTGTAGTCAGACTGCCTAGGTTTGGATCTTGGTTCCATCATACATAATTCATGTGATCTTGGGCAAATCATATAATCTCTCTGAACTTTCTTTCCTCATCCACAAAAATGATAAAAATAATAGTATCTTCCTCATAATAATTGTTGTGAGAATTAAGTGATATAAAACATGTAAAGGCACTTACAAGCATTTCTGGCAATAGTAAGTACTCAATAAACATCAGTTGACATTGGCAGTACTTATTGGCAAAATATTAAAAAGAGACACAAGAGAAGGATGGCCACTATTACCACTTACTATTCCACACTGGTGAATTCTACAAAATGTTTAAGGATGAATTAACATTAATCATTCACAAACTCTTCCTAAAACAGGATAGGAGGGAGATTTCCTAACTCATTCTAAGACGGTATCACCCTGATACCAAATCCAGACAAAGACATCACACAAAAAAGCTATAGATCACTACCCCTTATAAACATAGATGCAAAATCCTTAACAAAATAGCATTGAATCAAATCCAGCAGGATATAAAAAGAATTACACACCATGACCAAGTGTTATGAATCCTAGGAATACAAGATTGGTTCAACATATGAAAACCGATCAATGCAATATATCACATTAGTAGAATAAAGGGAGAAACCCACATAATCATCTCAATAGATACAGAAAAGGCATTTGACAAAACCCAACATTCACTGATGATAAAAGAAACACTCAACAAACTAAAGATGGAAGAAAACTTCCTCAACCTAATAAGGACACCTATGAAAAATCCACAGCTGACATCATACTTAATAATGAAAGACTGAAGGTTTCCCATTAAAATCAGAAACAAAACATGAATGTCTACTCTCACCACTCCTATTCAACATTGTACTGGAGGTTGTAGCCAGGGCAATTACACCAGAAAAATAAATCATCATATCCGGATTGGAAAGGAAGAAGTAAAACTATCTATTCACAGATGACATAATCCTGTATGTAGAAAATCCTAAGAAATCCACTAAAAAATTGTTAGAACAAAAAAGCAAGTTCAGCAAGGTTGCAAAATACAAGCTCAAGATCAGCACATACAAAAACAATTGCATTTCAATACATTAGCAATGAACAATCTGAAAATGAAATTATAAAATCATTTCCATTGACAATAGTATCAAAAAGAATAAAATACTTAAGAATAGCTTTAGCCAAAGTGAAAGAGTTGTACTCTGAAGACAATAAAACATTGTTGAAAGAAATTAAAGAAGATCTAAATGTATGGAAAGACATCCCATGTTATGGACTGAAATATTTAATATTAAGATGGTAACACTCCCCCAATTGACTTCTAGATTCCTTACAATATCTATCAAGACTCCACTGGCCTTTTTTGAGGAAATGAACAAGCTGATCCTAAAATTCATATGGAAATACAAGGGTCCCAGAATAGCCAAAACAATCTTCAAAAGGAACGCAGTTGAAAGTCTCAGATGTCCTGATTTCAAAACTTACTACAAAGCAACAGTAATCAAGACTGTGGAACTGGCATAAGGATAGATATATGTCTATCAATGGAATAGAATTGAGAGTCCAAAACCATTCAAAGAAAAAAGAACAATCTCTTCACAAATGGTACTGGGACAACTGGATCTCCACATGCAAAAGAATGAATTCTGACACCAATCTTACATCACATACAAAATTTAATTCAAAATGGTTCAAAGACCTAGATGTAAGAGCTAAAACTGTAAAACACAGAAGAAAATATGGGGGTAAAAATTTTTGTGTTTTGACTTCATAAAAATTAAATACTTTTGTGTGTCAAAGGGCACTATCAAGGAAATGAAAAGACAACCCACGGAATGAGAGAAAATATTTGTAAATCATAATTTGATGTGGCACTTGTATCTCAAATATGTAAGGAACTCTTACAACTCAATAATAAAAAGACAACCCAATTAAAAAATGGCAAAATATCTGAATAGACATTTCTCCAAAGAAGATATACAAATTGCCAAAAAGCACACAAATATGTTCAACATCATTAGTCATTAGGGAAATTCTAATCAAAATCACAATAAGATACCATTTCATACCCATCAGCATGGCTATAAAAAAAAAATGGAAAATAACAAGTGTTAGCGAGTGTTTGGAGAAACCGTAACCCTCATACATTGCTGGTGGTAATGTAAATGGTGCAGCCACTGCAGAAAACAGTTTGTTCCTCAAGATGTTAAATACGGAGTTATCATATGACCCAGCAATACCACTCCTAGGTATACACCCAAGAGAAATGAAAACATATGTCTACACAAAAACTTACATACTAATGTTCCTAGCAGCATTATTCATAATAGCCAAAGAGTGGAAGCAACCCAAATGTAGATTAACTGATGCATAAATAACCAAAATATGATATATCCATATGATGGAATACTATTCAGCTATGAAAAGGAATAAAGTACTGATTCATACTACAACATGGATGAATCTTGAGAACATTATGGCTAAGCAAAAGCAGCCACATATTGTATGACTCCACTTATATGAAAGGTCCAGAATAAGCAAATCTACAGAGGCAGGAGGTAGATTAGTGGTGGCCAGGGACTAGGAGTAGGAGAGAATGGGGAGTGACTACTAACAGGTACAAGGTTTCTTTCTGGGGTGACGAAAATGTTATGGAATTAGATAGGGGTGATGTTTGCACAATCTATCGAATATATTAAAAACCACTGAATTCGAAATGGTGGATTTTTTTATGTTAATTATATCTCAATGAAAAATGCAATTAGTTGAACTTGACTTGTTCCTGGTTGTCAGAATAAAGCATTAAGAAAGACATTTTGTGAAATCTGGGGAAATCTGAATGTGAACTGGATATTACATGATATAAGGATTAGGAAATTATTATTTTTTTTTTAGGTGTCATAAGATACTTACTGTGTGAAAGTACATTGCATTTATGTAGGATGAATGACCTTATTTTTAGGAGATGTTTATGGAAGTCTTTAAGAGTCAACAGTAGTGATATTTACAACTTACATTGAAATGGTTCAGCAAAAAAGATGGATGGATGGATAGATGGATAGATAAATACATAGATACATAGATAAAATACACATAAAAATGTTAATTATTGCATCTAGGTGGTGATTATATGGATATTCATTGTAAATCACATTTTTCATGTTTGAAATTCAAAGTAAAAGCTTGAAAAAATGCAGAACATTGGGAAACGTATGCTCATTCACCTTGGTGGAATTTAAATTTGGAAGAGGCCCTTATGATTGCAGTTTTGCAGTATATATTGAGATGAAAAGGGGGCATTCATTCTGACCCAGCAATTCCCATTCTTGGTATCTACCCTAGAGAAACTCTAGCTCAATTATAAAAGGAAGCATAAAGTATGACTTTTACTAAAACACTGTTTGCAATAGCAAAATATTAGAAACAACCTAAATGTTCATTAATAAGGGAATGGTTGCAGAAATTGAGATATATTCATAATATGCCACTGTGCAGCACTTTATATGAGTGAACTCGGTGTATACGTACATGACAATATCTTTGAGAGAATGTGTAGTAAATAAGCAGTTGCAGAATGTTATGTACTGTATAGCATATACAGTATATAAAAAACTCACACACAAAATACATCTCTGTATAGATTCCTATATATGTATGTAAATATAGAGGAAAAGGTCTTGAAATATACATGCTAAATGGACGACACTGAAAACTTGGGTAAGGAATTGAGATTGAGTGTGAGATAACACATATGAGACCAGAAGCCAATAGATGGGACATAATAAAAAGAGATAATTCAGCAGAAAGGGGTTCACTGTACATGAGACACAATGAATTATGGTTTAAGTTTCTAATTTAAAAGTTTGGCAACAAACCTACACATGAAGGATTTTTTTAAACAATGTTTTTCTGAATGTACTATAGCAAGGGCTGGGGTAGTGGGAAGCATGGAAGACTTCACCTGCTTGAGTTTTATTTATTTATTTTTTTTTGCCCAAGGTCTCCTCTGGTCCCTTCAAATCTGGCTGACACTGAGCCCTTCATTTAGGGACTGGCCTCGGATCGTAGCAGCTGGCTTGGGGGCTTGCTTACTACAGAAAGAGGTTTTTGTTCCACAACCATTCTGGTTCCATGAACAAAAACTCCATGCACTGATTCTCACAGAGTAGGGCCAGTCTCCAGTGGCAGCCCTGCCTGGGGAGCTGGTACTATTTTAGAAGTTTCTTGATTTTCCCCTGGACTAAATGTGACTGGGGACACATCAAAATTATTACAACAATTAAACAATATAGCAGTGAATTGGCTGAGAGAGAAAGGGAATATGGGGGTCAAAGAATGGGAGCAAAAGGGAGAGAGGAAAAGAAGAAAGGGGCAGAAGGAGGGAAGGGAAGGGAAGCAGAGGGAAGGAAAGGGGAGAAGATGAATGCAGAAATAGTACCATATACCCAGTCTGTTCATAGGCTGACTCATGAAGTGAAGGGTGCTCCTGCGGGCTCTGGTCATCTTAGCAGTGCCTTCAAGTTTCCTTGGTTGGCTCAGAATTTGCCTCAAGTTTTGCAGGCTGAAGTTTGTTCTGCCCATTTAGGGTTGGCTTCAAGTTGTGAGAAGTGGCTGTGTGTGTGACTGTCTGGTCAGCATTGATGGTGATATGAATCCTGATCTGGTCAGGGATTAGTTCGTGCTGTGTGAGGAACAGTTGTGGTCCTGCTCCACTCAGTGTCTTGAGTGGTTTCACAGGCCTGTCAGGGCTACAGACTTTTTGTTAAAGGAGGGGGGTTTTAGATCTAACTCTGTTCAGGTCTGTCAAATTGTTGGAAATGATATTACGGAAATTGGTTTCAAGTTTTGCCTAATGTAAAGAGTTGCTGTGGGACCCAAAATTAGGGACTGACACACTGTGTTCTAAGTGGACTCTGATCTGGGCATCGTTTGGCTCAGTTTGCAAGGACTGGTACTGGCTATGTGGACCTAGTCCTGTCAGTCATTTCCTCATGTTGGAGCAGTATGCACTGGCCAGATCATGTGTTGTCCAGGGTATGGGGGCAGTAGTGACTGGCAGGTCAAGTCAACAAATGAAGAGGAGGCCATATGGTGTGCAGAGACTGGTAAGTACTTAGAGGGCTGCCTCATGGAGAGCTCAGGTGAGGCGCTCAGAGATTGCCTCAATGCAAAAAGTACAACTTAGTAAAAAAAAATAAGTAACCTGATTAAAAAATAGGCAAAGGAGCTGAATAGGCATTTCTCAAAGAAAGATGTACAAATGGCCAACAGGTACATGAAAAAAATGCTCAGTATCACTCAGCATCAGGGAAATGCAAATCAAAACCCCATTGAGATATTCATCTCACCACAATTAGACTGGCCATTATCATAAAGACAGAGAACAAATGCAGGTGAGGATGCGGAGAAAGGGGAACCTTCCTACACTGTTGGTGGGACTGTAAATTGGTGCAGCCATTATGGAAAACAGAATGCAGGTTCCTCAAACAACTACAGATAGAACTGCCATATGATACAGCAATCCCACTCCTGGGGATATATCCAAAGGAATGGAAATCATCATGTCGAAGGGATACCTGCACTCCCATGTTCATCACAGCTCTATTTACAGTAGCCAAGATATAGAACCAACCTAAATGTCCATTGTCAGATAACTGGATAAGGAATATTTACATAATGGAATATTACTCTGTTGTAGAAAAGAATGAAATTCTGCCATTTGCAGCAATGTTGATGAACTTAGAGAAAATTACATTAAGTGAAATAAGCCAAGCACAGAAAGAGAAATACTGCATGTCCTCAATCATGAGTGGGAGCTAAAAAAATAAACAAATAAAAAAAGAAAGACATAATAATCACAATAATTTCTTGAACTTTCAAAAGAAGAGAACAGAACTGTGGCCCACAGAGGTGGGAGAAGAGGAGAGAGAGGAGTTAGCAAGAAATAGGTGAAGGGCCACAAAAAGTGATTACATTGTATAATGTTGAATATACTAATTTTCCTTATTTGAGCATCACATATTGCACATGGGTATTGATATTCAACATTGTACCACACAGATATGTACAATCAATTATGTTTCAATAAAAAAAAATTTAAAGGCAAAGAGTACATATAAATATAGGGAGTAGTGGTGTGATCCGTGGTTGGTGTACAATGTGTTCCAAGTGTCGAAGTCCTCCCTGGCTTAGAAAAGGTCTGCCTACTGGTACGTGCATCTAGGTACTGAGCCCTAGAGAGCTGTACAATGTTTGCTGCAGTGGTTATAGGACAGAATGATATTCAAAATAGTTAGCAATATATTCTGTATGGGCACTGGCCAATCAGTACAAACACTGGAACAGGATGCTAGGGCAGGCATTATGCCTTCAGTTGTTAGATTACGAAGAGGTTCAAGGATCCTTGGGAGGGTCTTGGGTAGGTGGGATGATGGTGGATGGGGGGTGGGAGGCAGTAGAGGGAGGGTTCAGGGCAGTGGCTCTTTGTCAACAAGTATGGAAGTATTTCAATATTTTAACACCTGATGTGGCCATACCAGTATATTATGGATGAATATTGTTCCTGGCTATAGGATTACTATTCTAGGTAAGAATTGGCTGATGGTGTGAGGAATTTTGGATAGTAGCAGATGGCTGGCTCACAGCATGTGGAGAAACAAAGAGGTCAGAACCAAATTAGGGCCTTTGGAAGCCCTAATCACTGAAAAGATTTCGGTGCCACCCTCCTCTCTATAATTCAAATGGAAACAATTCTAAACCATATGACAGATAACAACAATCCAAAAAAGCTCTGATTTTTCTTATCATGACTACTTCAGCTTTTTCAATATCAAACTTCAAACCCTTTACAAAATTATTTAGTTAGTACCCCTGCAATGCTCCACTCTAAGCACATGCTCATCTGGCCTGCTGGATAATGCAGTACTGATTAAGGGCACTGGAGAGCGATTTCACTGGGCATGTGGTGAGACGTAAACCCTGGTCTGGGAGAGGGTTGTCTTTCTGTGAGCAAAATGGCAGTATAAGCACTAGTGAAGGTGAGAGCTGGTAAGGCTAGCCTCACAGCAGTCCTAGTAATAAGAGGGTCTCTGGTCTAGTTGTCCTGTGGGAAATGGTGGCTGGTGTAAGGATTGACCTTGTCCTGTGAGAAGTGGTAGCTGGTGGTGAGGATTGACCTCGTGATATGCACATTGGTGGCATGGTAACAGATCGGGTATAGCCTGCTTCCTTGCATCGGAAAGTTCAGTGAGTGCTCCAGTCTGAGCAAGGATTGCCTCACCGAGTAAACATGGACATGGAGGCCAGTGTCAAAGTAGGACATGGAGGCCAGTGTCAGAGCTGCACCATTGCAAGATACCCTCTGGTGAAGAGCAGGCTTTTCTCAGTGTATATCACAGGTAAGGTGTGATTTCAAAAAGAAAGCTCCTGCTCCATACACAGTTAGGATATGGCTTCTCATGACAGCAAGGGCTGCCTGGTGGTGTCCGGAGCATGGGTGAGTGCCAGGAGCGCTGCCTTGGGGAATGCTCTGTGGTGGTATAGATTATGGTCTGAGAAGGTGCTTTCTGGGCTTATCCTGTTTGGTGGACAAGGGCCGTGAAAGGCTGTGTCAAGAAAAGAGGAAAGGGCTCTGGGCTGGATGGGGCCTTCCCAGTGTGGTATGACACACAGTCATGAGGGTCCTAGGTGGGATGAAAGCTACTTCACTGTATGTATGTAGCCTAGCCTGACCATCTCAGTCTTGGCAAGATCCTGCCTAATGGTATGCATTGTGTTGAAAGTGCCTGAGCCTGGAATAGACCTTCGAGTAAATTATAGCCAGACAATTACAGCACATAGGGAACTAGTATTCTAGAAGGGTTGCCCATTGTTGACTCCTCAATGGCTTAACCTTTCTATCATTCAATGTCTGTACAAAGAAATAGAAACAACTTGACAGTTCCGAATCTGTTCCTGGAATCATGGGCTTATATAGACTTGTATCCTGGAAGACATTGAGCCTTCAATTCCCCCATCTGCACTGGCAGACACTGGTAGTTTGCTGACAAAGAACACTGGGAACCTCAAAGTTTAGAACTTGCTGTGGCCCCAACTCTCTCACCCACTCCTGAGCCAGTGATGGAAACTCATTCCTCAGTCAGGTGTGGTTCATTCCATCAAGTATACCTGGAACCTACACCTCTCTATATTCTAATCTCAGTTCCCTCCTGGAAAAAAATATATTAGAAGGGCCTGCCTCAAATATCCTTCACCTCAGTTGCCCAGGAGATATGTTCCTGAATATGTCATATATCTCAGGAGAACACATGTGAAACTAATATAAGTGTGCATACGAGATACCTGTGCTGTACATCTATCAAAAGTTCCATAGTAAAAGCCACCACTGTTTGTTTATTGCTTAATAGTATATATAATATGGTTTCTTATTTAATAATAGTATGAAATATACTACAATATGCTTATCCTTTATGCTTTTCTGACAGGGATAAAGGGGTGTGCCAGTTGTAATTAAGACCTTTCTTCCACGAATGAAGCCAAACTTTTATAAAATCTTCCACTTCCATTGCCTCTGCATCAGCTTAAAACTTTGTAAAATTGTGACTTATGTAAAAGTGTCAAGGGAAGAAACATGCTTATTATAGTGTATTGGTTAAAATATTGGGTTCTAAGGTTGGAGAACCTTGCTTAAAATCCTGTCTTTATCACTCAGTAGCTGTATGACCCAAGAAAACTTATTCACTACTCTGAGCCTCAGCTTCATCATTTATAAACTAGAGAAGGAAGTAGTGGCACCTACCCCATGGGAATCATTGTGAGAATTAAATGAAGGTTTGAGGTAACGTGCATAAGATGCTTAAGACAGTGTCCTACACATAGTAAGCACTCAGTAAATGTTAGCTGCCAATATTATTAACGCTACAAGGTAGAGGGACTAAAAAGCAAATCGTGACTATTACTCTGTATTATCCATGACAAAGAAAACTCAGTTCTTTTTAAACCACACAGCTACATAAAACGATTGCCGGGGACCCTCTGGTTAGCATTCCAGTGTTTGTCCTACATGACTCATTCTCATGTGTTGCTGACCTATAGGTTGTTCATGACCTCTGATGTTTGCCTGCTCCTTCAATTCTTGCTCATTCTAACTTAATTTCCCCTCCTCAGCAATTTCTGGAGATGGTGGGAGAAGCTGAGAGGGAGGCTGGGGGTACATGACTATGGTTTCTGAATTAGGCAGCATAGGAGCTAGTTTCAGGCAGATCCAGGGGTAGATGGGAGCTGTTGCTCCCAAAGTCCTCATCACAGGCAAGTGGAAGCATTGTCTCCAGCCATGGGCCTGCTTGTCTCCCAGGCTACACAGTTTCTGATTTTACAAACATGTTAGAGGTGCTGAGAGTTACTGGATTCACCATCTGTGTGTTTTTGGAAGGCCAACCATTGCCTGGACCTGGAGAGCTCCATTTTAGGGCCAATCTGAGATTTGGTCCCTAAAGAGAGTATCGTCCTCTCTAGTATGTATAATGGCTCTAGCAACAGACTGAGAAATACCTGTAGGGAAAGTGAAATTAAATAGTCAGTCTCCTTTGATGGTTTCGGAATCTTGCCGAGCATTTGATGTAAATAACTGTGCACATGTGCCCAGGTGTTCCTTGGTTATTGCTGTAATTGCACATGTGCACCCAAGGTGTTCCTGGGTTGTCTTACTTGCACCCAGGTGTCCTGGGTTATCGGACTTAAGTATAAAGAACAAGTGGCTCTGATCCACAGTGCCCGCCTGCCCCCAGGATGCCCTGGCAGGGTGGGGGGTCATAGGGAGGCTGCCACTGCTGCTGGAGGCTGCTGCTGCAGGCTATGGCCAGGGCCCCCTGGGATGCTCCAGGAGGCCACCACCACTGCTGGTGGATCTGCTGTAAGCTGCTGCTGCTGAGGAAGCTGGGGACTGAGCTCATATTGGAATGAACCTGTCAACTCTGCCAATGGCTCCTGGGATCTTTTCCCAATCACCTAGCTTGCAACCTGTATGTGAGGGGTCTGGTGATCCAGCCAGCACATGAGGGGTCTGTAACCAGGCCTGGCACGTGAGGGGTCTGTGACCCAGTCAGTACAACAGGTTTGAAGGGTCTGAGTCCTAGCCCAACAATACCTCATCATTTAACTATGAATCATCACCGTCCATTGCTGTCTTTAGTTTTCCTTCCTGCAGGCAGTTAAAATTGCTTATGCACACACACACACATGCACACACACACAGGAACACACGCATTTTCCATAAGGCCCTCTGATGTCACACTAAGCAGAGATTATTAGTATGGAAAGGGAAATCCAAGTTATCAGAGACTCAGATTGTGGCAGGAACCCAGCGACAGGGGGAGGAAGAATGGGAGCTTATAATAATCATTAGCTCAGGAGAAAATTATCAATACATTCAGTATGTTAGGCTTGGTCTAGAGCAAAACAAAAAGGAAGAAAATGGCCACAAGATCATTTTTATCGTTTTTAAAAGGCAGTCTCTGTGGGGTTTTGGCTTATTGACTGTTACAGAAATTAAATTTTTCCAGTAAAAGCTAGGGAAAGGCTTCCACTAGACAAACTGAGTTTATCAATACAATTTCTAAGATTTAAGATTTATATTCAAATGTTTTTTATCCATTCCCATATTCAACAAATATTTATTGTGCATCTACTACGGTGTCAGGCACTCTTCTAGGCCCTATGGATACAGAAGTGAACAAGCCAAACAAATTCACTGCTCCAATGAAGTGCACTTTTTTTCCTCAGTGGGAGTGGAATCCTTTCCCACAATACAAATTCAGACTGTCTTGTCTTATTCAGAAGGCGACAGCCCACTCTGACCACCCAAACCCACCCCTCTCTCCTGCTCAAGCCCAAGGCCCAAGGCCCAGAATTAAGTTCTAGGTTTCATTTCCTGCAGCAGCTGAGAGCCTTAGGCCACTTGCCACTTTGTCCTCTGAGTTTCTGTTTTACAGCCTCCTCTTCCCCAGACCCCCTACTCCACCACCAGCTTTGCCTTGTGGGGTCTAGACACAGACCCAGGACAAATAAGCCCTTCAATTGAAACCAAGCACTCATTGTCTTGTCCTCATTAGGGACCCTATTATATACTCCCCACACAAGCCCTGACACTGGCTGGTGCCAATCTGCCAATGGAGGCAGAACAATCAGTCTCTAATAGACTCTTGGCTCCCACCAGGAGTTCAGAATGAAGCCCAGCATGGAGGATAAGGCCTTGCTTACTGGCAAAGGGAGAGCATAGAATAACAGTCGGATTGTTGTCAACAGCTCCTTCTGAGCTGAGGGGCTGGGCCTAGAGATCTGAGGGCCTCAACACAGTTCGGCTCCTAACTCAGGTGTGCTTCATCTTGCTGAGTCACAGGTTGTCAGTGAGTAAAGATTATAATAGCAGTACTTCAAGTGACAACATTAGGGAGCCAAGTCTGATTTACAAACATGCTTTACATGTCTGGGTGAAATTGCTGATGTTGTTGCTGCTGACTGGATCGTTTTTGGTGTTTAAGGGATCAGAACGTGCATTTGTATTTGGGAAAGCAAAATAGCAGCACTAACTTTATAGCTAGGCTTTTCCCCCAAAAGACCGTGTCAAGCTAGACGACTATGCAAATTGCCGGGTTGAGGCAATAGCTATGCTAATTGTCTAGTTAGGCAATTCATAACTAAAGCCAAAACATTTCATTATTGTGGTTATACTAAGTTTCCATTTGTACTATCAGGGCTAGGGCTCAGACCCTTCAAACCCATTGTACAGATTGGGTCACCAGACCCCTCACATGCAGGTCCACAAGCTCTCAGTAATTGGGAAAGATCCCGGGAACCACTGGCAGATGACACGAGCTGAGTCCTCAGCAGCAACAGTAGCAGCAGTGGCGGTGGCCTCTCGGGGCATCTCAGGGGCACTGGCAGCAACAGCCTCCAGCAGCAGTAGCGGTCTCCCCATGCGCCCCCCTCCCCCAGGAGCATCCCGGGGGGGGGGCAGTGTGGATTAGAGCTGCTCCTCCTTTATACTTAAGTCATAACCCAGGACACCTGGGTGCACATGAGCAATTACCTCAGGCAATAACCAAGGAACACCTGGTCACACGTGCATATTTACATCAAATGCTCGGTAAGATTCTGAACATCTGAGGGGCCCTGACCATTTTCCTTCACTTTCCCTACAGACTGCAAAGTCGTTCAGAAGCATTCTCCATTGTTTATGCTGATATTTGTCCCTGTGAGTAGTGAGAGGAATATATTAGGAGGCTGATGGCAAGGAGGATCACAAGGCCTCCTCACAGCCCATGCTTGGGGCTTCCTGCTTGGGAAAGAATCCACAGGATTATTCAAGAGAAGGAGCAAACTGTGGGGGAGAGGCTGGGGAAATTGGAGATTATTATAATCCACTGTTTCTAATTGTACTTCCTGGGAGCTAAGAGATGTGATACACGGATCCCTTGAGATAAAGATTTCCTATATCCTTCAGTTGCTTTGTACTCCTCAAGGAATCCCACTCCTATTGCTCTGAACTCTCATCTCTATGCTGATGGTATTTCAAATCTCTAGCTCCTCCTCAGTCCTTCCTGCAGAATTCCAGGCCCACATTGAAACTGTCTCCCAGACACCTCAGGGAATAAGTAAAAATCAGCACGTTCTATACCAAACCTGTCATTCTCCTCTCCCACCTAGTAGCAATTCTTCTCCCAAATTTTCTGCTTTGTTTTAATAGCAAGAAATTATAGAATCATCATTTCTCTTCCTTCCACTCCTATAACTTCCAATCAGTAAGTTCTACTGATCTACTCCTCCATTTCTTTTTTGATTAATGAGTTGAGTTACTTGTTGCTTAAATGATTTGTGGTCCCAGTTTTCATACTGTGTAATAGAAACAATGACCTAGGAGAAGTCTTCCACTGTTGGTAGTATTAAATACCTTTAGACGAAATCTGAGTGGGATTAATCTGTTACTGGTTTGTTCCCCTTCATTTCACTTCCTACCGCCACCAATTTAATTACGGGCTTTATTGCCTATTCTCTGAATTACTGAAGTAACAACTCTGCTGCCAATTAATTTATCCAACATTCATTCAATACATATTTATTGTGTGTCTACTACATACCAGGCACTGTTCCATGCATGGGAGATATAATGGCAAATAGGACAGAAAAGGTTTCTGCTCTAATGGAGTTTGCATTCTAGTTGTATGTGGGGAGTAAACACTCAAAGAACAAGATAATTTCATAGAGATAAATACTATGAAGAAAATAAAACTGGCTGATGTGTTAGAAAGTGATGACAAGGAAAGGAGGCTACTTTAGGTGGTCAAGAAAAGATTTTCTGAGGAGGTAACATTTATATGGTAATCTAAATGATAAGAAAAAGTCTGCTACATGCAAAGATCTAAGGGAAGAACGTTCCAAGAAGAGAGAAGAGCTGGTGTAGAGGGCCTAATGGGCTTGTTAACAAAACAGAAAAGACAGTGAAACTAAAATATAGTGAGCAAGAGGGAGTGCGGTACAAGATGCGGCTGAAGAAACATGCAATGGGTCAGATCCTGTAGGGCCTTGTAAGCCATCGGAAGGAGTTTGGATGTTATTGTAAGTGCAACGAGAAGCTATTAGATGGTTTCAAGCAGATGAGTGACATGATCTGATCTACATTTTTAAAAGCTCGCTCTGGAGGCTCTGTGAAGAATTCATTGTAGGCCCTATAGTTAATAATAATAACATAGAAGAGCAAAAGTGAAAGTGGGCAGACTAGTCAGGGGACTATTGCAGTGGACTGTAGGTAATAGATGGTGGTGGCTTGGACGAGGGTGACAGCAGTGGACAGAGAGTTATGTGGCATATGTGTGTTCTTGGTCAGGGTTATGTGTTACTCCCTAGCATGCAGAGAGCTATATATAATATATATGGACTTGTGGCATTAGCCAAGTTCTGCAGCATTAAGGGTTATAAACACTGAAAGAGTGTATATGGGAAAGACAGGGGAATAAAATACGTATAGTATCTAGTACTTACAATAATAAATAGTGCTCAGCACTTTATTATGTGCCAGCACTATTCTGCATACTTTGCACATATTATGTCATTTTTTCTTACAAAAACCCTATGAGTAGGTACTCTGCATCTCCTCATTTTACAGATATGGAAGCTAAAGCACATAGAGGTTAAATGACTTGCCCATGGTCACAAAGGTAGCAAGTTGCTGGGTTGAGATTTGGAATCCCCCACCCCATCTGTACTCTGGTTCTTAACCACTAATCTGTATTGCCTTACACAATATTATATGATATTTTATACTTTTCTAAGCACTCTATATATCACTTGTATCCTCACAAGTATATGTGGTAAGCTGAGCAAAGACTATGTGGCCATTTTACAGAGGAGTGAACCGTAGCCCAGTGAAGGAAAGTGACTTGTTTAAAGTCATGCACATGTTTGACCATAGGCTTCTTACCCCTCATGGAGTAATCCCTCCCCTACACAGTACCATCCTGTCTACTGCAGGGAAAATGTCAACCATCCACCCAGCAGGTGAGTACAGTTAATGTATGTAAAGCACCCAGCACAGTGTCCACCTGTAAGCACTGAGCAAACGACCCTTCTTGCCTTTCCCAGCCTCAGCTGCCATACAGCTCTCTTTGCTCACCATCAGTCAAGACTCTCTACTGGCCCCCCACTGAGCTAGTCAACCAGTGTGGCCCTTGTTAATAATAAGAGAGGAGGCTACAGAGTGAAACTTAGAGAGGTAAATGAGAAAGCTAGGTTATCTGGGCTTAGTGGCATGGCAATGGTGGAAACAAAAGCTCAGAAGCAGAGTCAAAAAGAGGTGACCAGTGTTGAAAAGTTTCTGCCCACTGGAGCCCCAGACCAGCATTGCCAATACAATTTAGAGTTGCCTATTGCCCCACAGACTTGCACAGCCCTAGCCCATGGAAACAGCAGGTGGGATGGAGTGAAATCAGCCATGGAGGCAGTTGTGTAGAATCCTGAGACCACAACTTCATAGAGGAAAATAAGTGTTGCTCATTACAATGGAGCCTTTATAACTGGAGGTGTGTGAGTAGGCATGACTGCTGGCAAAACGTAAGGCCCTTACTTAACAAAACAGATGCAACTTCTATTGAGTGACTCCAACTTCCCAATTATCTTCCTTTCTCAACTTTCCTATTAGCTTCCTTCTCATCATCCTGGGAAAACAATCATCAGACATTGGGTGCAATCACATCACATATAGAGAGATAGCAAGCTTAGTGAAATCTCTTATTTAAAAGAAAAAGAAACACATAACCATATGCTAAACTATCCACAATCCTTCTCAAATATCAACAGAAATGCTGTGCTTGAAATGCCAGAAAGTATAACTGATGAAAATAAAAACATAACATAATCCTGGCAACCTGGCAGTATCTGCCTATAACATAGTAGAAAGTGTTAACAGTGTGGTTCTGTCTTTCACTTGTGTCAAACCACCTTAGCACTTTCAAATTGACATCCATGGTAATTTCATATACATTTTGGGCACTCTTCCCATTGCTTGTCCTTGTTGGCCTCTTTCCAGATACGTGTGCCTGATTATAGCTGTAGTGTCTGCCGAGAATCCTTAGGAAGAACAGCTAACAGCGCCTAAGCTCTGAGATGGAAGTCAATTTCATTGGGGAAGGGAGGAAAGGAAAGGAGTAAAGGTCTGGGGAGGTCCGTGGCTGGGGTGTGTATCCACTGGGATTCCCCTGCAGAGGCTGTGAAGAACACTCCCAGCTTTCATGTCACATGTCATAGCCTGAATCTTCCATCTCCCAGCCATTTCTGAGTCTCCTATGCCAGTACCCCCTCCCCCGAAAAGCTCAAGTTCATAATTTCAATGATCCAGCTTAGGTGGGCAATTCCAAAATAGCAGGTTTTCTTGGAGTTTCTGTTCCACTAACCTGCTTAAACACATTCCAAGATCAACTTCTGGTAGTCACAGATTACGGCACAGGTGGAGAAATTAACACTCATGTGTAAAAGCACTCCAGAATTCTGGTGTATGTAGGTTCTTCAAAGCTGCACCTGAGGGACTGCTACTACAAAGTAGGAGGCAATGGTAGATGGCAAAGGAGACCTTTTTCATTAGCAGTGGTAGTCAGCCCACCACAGTGTCCAAGAAGGCATCTGTGTATTTGCCATTAGTCAGGCCCCACTTCCACACCCATCTCCCTCTTTCTTAGGCAACATCCAGGGAGTGACCAGAGTACTTGGGAAGAAAGGAAAGAAAAATTCCAGGACCCTTGATACAAATGTTTTGGAAAAGCTGCCAACTCTTTTTTCTAGTGGTTTCCACACAAAGCAAGGTAGTTAAACATCAAATGAATAAAGCAGGTCTTGCCCTTGAAGAATGTTGCTGTCAGTAACCACTGAGAGAAGGTGGAAGGAAAAGCAGGAGCAACCAAAGGCCATCCTCCCAGCATTTGGCAAAAATAGGGGGTAGCACTTTGGGAAATAACATTCCTCCAGTGTTTGATAACGTAATGGTGACACATTGTAGAAGCCTGGGCTTTCCTTCAAGTTCTGTCACTAAGTGACTGTGTGGCTCTGGGCAAGTGACTTCCAGAAATATTCTTTTCTAGAAAATACATATAGCTTTAGCCTCCCAGTCCTCCTGACCCCTTCAAATCATGATGAGAGAATCACATGTGGTATACTTCTGGTTTCTCATAATGGTTGAATCCACCAAAAATCACAGAAATATATGTGTTTAAAAATCTTCTTAAAATCAATAAAGAACTAACAAGGCAGGAAGTACTATAGGACAAAAAATGAAGTGATAATGGGAACCTAGAGAGCTGAGTAAGCTTAGAGGTAGCTGGTTTTGCCCTAAGAATTTCCCAATGTCTGCAAATTTGAATTTTCATGTTGAAAGCCTTGTGGATTAAGAAAGACAGAAATCACAGTCTAGAGCCAATAGAAGGTGAGAAGTCTGATAGGAAATGCTCACTGCAGAAAGCTGGGGCTCCAAATGACTACACCTGCAGGATTAGGGTGAACCAAACCTGAACCTTGTTGATTTGCAGCCTGTTTATGCTGTGGAGGAAAAATCAAGTTGTAAACTTAAGATGGCCCCAGACTAGCAGTGCCCCAGGAACTCAGCTAAAGCAAACACAAATTCTCTCTCTGAAGAAAGATAACTTTATCTGGTGCTTCAAATTACTCCCACAAATAGTATTTCAAATACAATGACTAGCATAGGAAGATCACCAGGCACACAAAGAAATAAGACACCATGTCCAGTAACCTGCAGAAGAAGTGAACAACAGAAACAGACACTCAAAGACTTCAGATATTGGACATGTCAGAGACAGACTATAAAATGATGATTATTATGTTTAAAGAAATGGGGTTAGACTGTTCTAAGGTCTGATATCATCCATTAGCAGCATAAAAGTATGATTTAAAAACTATGACATCCTCTATCTTCAGCTTTTATTCATGAACGTTCATTGATCTCTACTGCCTGGATGTCCTACAAGTGAAGTGTGGGGTGGTGTATTGGCTGTTCTCCTCAGCCCCAAAGGAAGCTCCTATGCCAGCCTCCCCCGCAAAGGCTCAGGTTCACAATCTCGATGATCCAGCTTAGGTGGGCAATTCCAAAATAGCAGGACAAAAAGGACATAAAATAGATTCAGCCTTTCCTTCATAGTCCAATTTGCTAAGCCCTGGGGAGTGAGAAGCTGAAAGCGTGGACATGCACAGGCAAAGGCACGAGCAGGGCCTGGGAAGGGGAAAGGCAGGGCCAAGAAAAAATGGCCACAAAAAGGACAAATTGGTTGTTTAGATACTTGGCCATTCAGTGAATTTACTTTTGGAGAGTGGCTTTTGGTAAATTAATCTGGAACAATTAGATATGTGTTTGCTACATGTGCATTGCACCTGTCTCTTGCCGAGGGACTTGGGGAGCAGCACAGGGAATGACAATGGCTAGCAGGGCCAGCTTTATGGGTATGCAATGCAGCCTGTGTAGTGGCACAGGGCCCCACACTAAGAAGAACCTCATGCTTGGTTTAATGCTCTTCTCTCACTGTAATGAAATTCATAATTTCTTAACAAGAGGCCTCACACTTCTATTTTCACTGGGCCCTGAAAATTATGTAGCCCATCCTGATAGCTGGAGTAGTAAGTGGACAGCAGCAGAAGGTGAGGATGAGGCCAATGGCAACTCACTGAGCTGTGCCAACCTAACAGCTTATGAAGGCTCCAAGCCTAGGGCTAAATGAATGACCAGGTGTGCCATATGCAGCCCATGGGTGGAAGTGGTGATGAAAGTACCAGGCCATCAATCAAGAACTAGTTGAGGGCTACTATAATAATATCACACGTCTACATACCAGGCACTGGGCTAAGCCCTTTGCATGTATTGTCTAATTAATTCCTTATTATGAGCAGGGCACTATACTGGGTGCTGCAGGAAAAACAGAAAAAAATGTAAGCAGTAGTAAAGCAACGGAAAAGCAGTAAGTGTTTAAGTGTCAAATGCATGGCAGGTCTGAGCAGTAATGCAAACTGGAGTTCAGAGAAGGGGACTCCACTGAGTTGGGGTGGTCAGAGAAAGTTTTTTGAAGAAACCGAGGCTTGAGATGAGTCTTGAAGGAAAGGTAGGTCCTGGATACGTGAGTAAGGGTTTCAGGAACTCCCAGCAAGGAGAATGGTATGGGAGAAAGAGGGCAAGTCGCAACACCTGCAGTGTGATGGGTGTGGAGATAGGATGCGCTTAAGCATTCTTGCTGAAGTAGAGGGTACACAGCGTAAGGCGGGGGAAGCAGAGAGAGCTTCTGGAAAGAGGAGAGTGTGGAAGGCCTCAAATGCTATGATTTAGACTTGATCCATAGATAGTGCGCAAAATCAGCAAAGGTTTTGGACAGAGGAGTGGCAGCATGAAGGGGTGTTTGGGGAAGCTGGACCTGGTGGCAAAGACGGGGGTATCGAGTGAGGCAAGTGGCTCTGGATCTACCCAGGAGAGTTCAAACTATCTCTAAAGGCCTGTGGCCAAACTGTTGCCCAGACATTGCCCCAGGGACAGTCCCTGAAGGGCTGTCCCAAGAGGACAAAGTGAGAGTATTGCCAGCCTTCTCTTCCCCTTCTTCTTTCCCAGCAAGGGCCTGTCTGGACCCCAGCTCTTGCCTCAGTGTCTACGCAAAAGTAATAAGTGCCAAAGCATTGCCATAGCAACCGATGCTTCATTTCTCTCACAGAGTGCTCCACAGCTGCAAGGCTTCCTGCTTTGGGAAGCTTTTAGCAAATATTTGAAGAAAGCGGCAAATGCATCAGCCAAGAGTGTATGTGTACAACTAGCAGGTTGGGTGGGGGCTGGAAGGAAGGGGCTATAGCATGGTACAGGGTCCACTGAAAACTGACTCAACTGTGGGAGCCACTGGAGGACAATTACTTTTTAAAGCTATAGTGCCTGTAGTTAATAGGCACTAATAGCTAACAATGCTTCACCTATTTCCACTACCACTGGGTTATACCCTAGGGCCTGATGGTCTCAATCCCAACCCCATCCCCCACATCCTACCCAGGAGACCACCAGTGTTACTCTGGACTTCCCTCTGGTACAGCTTAGAATGATGGAGTAAAGGCTGGTAGAATCACATGGAACACAACAGGGCTGAGAGTTGCAGAGAGAAAAACATCCATAATGACAATAACCAGAAATAAATCTTACTTTACTCTGTGCAGGGCACTGCACTAAGCACTTCAAGGGGGTTTCCTCATTTTACTCTCACAATATCCTGCATGGTTGGTCCTATGAGCCTCAAGAGGCTAAGTGATTTACCCAGACACTCCCAGGGAGTAGGTGGCAGAGCTGGGAGTGTGAACCATGATTTGTCATACATTCGTAACCATTCTTGTACTACTTTTCTTTTTTCTCTTTTTAATAATGTTTTTATTGTGAAATATAACATGTATTTTAAGGTGCAAACAAATGTATATATATTTTCTTAAATAGTTATATTTATGTTTCCAGTAGTTGATCCATGATGATGATAATGATGATTATAATAGTTAATATTTACCAGGCACTTAGTTTTTGCCAAGAATGCAAAGTGCTTTGCCTACATTCTATCTTGTAATTCTCACAACAACCCAATGAATCAGGGGCTTTTATTATCATCTCTATCTTAGAAAGAGGAAATTGAGGCTTGGAGAGGTTAAGTAACTCACCCAACGGAACTTGGCTAAGCAGGGACATGAACCCAGGTCTCTCTGATTCCAAGGCCATTCTTGGAATTACTGAGTGGCATTCTCTCTGGACCTAGGTGGAGTCTTCTAGTACGGGCAAACCTCCATCCTCCACTACTTTGATTGTCTCATCTTAGACACAATTTTTTGCTACAATCCCCATTGGGGATGGTTAAAAGCCCCCAGGGGCCCAGCCTTTCTCTAAAATGCAGGACATCCCCTGGATTCTCAGGGTCAGCAGGCTTGCCTCAGCCAAGACCCTCAGAATTGTGTGCCTCACAGGACACCTTCTGAGCCACAGAGCACCTCAAAGACTTATCTGCTCTAGGGAGATTCCTTCACTTATGTGCTCACACTTTGCCTTGCCTTCCTGGTTTGTATTCCAGTCCAATTCAGGGCTGAGAATACTGACACTCCATCTCCAGTCATTCAGGAAGCCCCATCTGTGTAGGCTGCAGTCTAGCCTGATTCTCCAAGTAAGAAATCATTTCTGCCCTAGTTCTCCCACTGCCCTTTGTCTGCACGGTCTATTAAAGCATCAGCCCGGTCTGCTGAGCTTAAAGTAACTCCAGCACTCTCTCTCTCAGCCCATCACTGAACAACCTCACCTGGAGGCAGACTTCTGGTATTTAGTAAGAGTGACAGGTGATGGAGGGTGGATAAATGGATGCTATTCTCTGCCCAAATGAGAGGCTAAAGTCAAATGGCAGATGCAGGTACAGCTAGGTCAGATGTAAAACTGACATGCTGATGGCATCAGTTTTATGACATGATAATTCCTCTCACTTAATAGCAACAGGAATTTCACAAATGGGGAAATTGTAAATCAGCAAGCGACATCCAGTACATTAATGAAACAGTTTCATCAAGAGCCTCTTGTCAATCAAATTTGTCCAGGATCTGACAAGGAGGCAGAAAGTAAAACTGGCTTTCAAAGAGCTGCTTTGTGAGCAAGGGAAGGGTGTCTGGTTGAGCAAGCACTTCATAACTCTGAATATCATGGATCGATTTAAAAATGTCATTCAAGAAAACACAAGCTCAAATGAGAGTATCATAGGAGAAAACAACTTTACTGTAAAGTTCTGGCTTAACGGGGATTTTATCCCAGATCTGCCTTGTTACCGACTAGCTGGGTGACTTTGGAAGGCAAGTCATAGACTTTTTGATCAGGAAGTCACAGTAGAGTCCATCTTGTCTGATCCTCTCTTGTTGCTTAAAAATATTTAATACCCCCAGCCTTTAATGATGTCCTGGGAGTGAAAGGAAACTTACTACTCATATCAAAGAACTTCCTCTAATTCTTTTTTAAAGTGTTATTGAAACATAATTGATTGCACATATCTGTGCAGTACAGTGTTGAATATCAATATCTGTGTGCCATATGTGATGCTCTAATCAGGATAATTAGTATATTCAGCATTACACAATTTAATCCTTCCAATTTTTAATGAGCTCTCAATTTTATCTATTTTGTTATTTAGAAAACTCTTATATTGTGCTTCATATATGTCAGATACTGACCTAAGCAAATCACAAATAGTAAACAATTTGATCTTCATAACAATCCTGTGATGCACGTACGATTATTATTCCCATGTTACAGGTAAAAAAGCTGTCAGAGAGGTCACATGGCTGGTAATGTCAGAGTCAGGATGCTGACCCAGGCATTGTGGCTTCCGACTTTATGCCCTTAACTATTGCACTAAGAAAAGCTCTTGTATTGAGCCAAAACCTGTCTACGTCCTTGTAACTGGCACCCTATTGATCCTAGTACTTACTCTTCCTGGAGTCCCATAGGCTGCATTATGCTTAATCTCGGAAAGGTTTTTCCCATGCTTGACTTCAAGGCAAATTAGAATGTTGGAGCCATTGCTGCTATAATAATGGTAGGGCTAGTACCCCAGCCCAGGTGAGCAGAGGATGGCAGGGCACTTATTGCCAAAGTACCAGGCCCACAGAAAGAAAAGAACTCCTGCAAAGTCACTGAGTGAGTTGATGATAGAATTTGAACTTGAACCAATGTGCTGAGACTTCACATTCAATGCCCTTTATGCTACAGCCCTTGACACTACCCTGATCCTTGCCTCCTGCCCCCAACACATTATTGTTGGTAATAATTATAGCTATCATTCAATGAGTGCTTGCCTATTCTGTGCCTGATGCTTTGCATACATTATCTCATTTAACCCTCAGGACCACCTCTACCCTGTGAGGTAGGAACTACTATCACCTTCATTTTAAAGAGATGGAAGTCGAGGCAGAGGGAGGTCAAATAATTTGCCAACAGCCAAGCAGCTAGTAAGTTGCAAAACTTGCATTTGAACTCAGATTTTTCTGTCATTAAAGCCTAGGTTTTTAATAATTCTGTTGCAGGCCTCTCCATAATATTCACATGAAACCAGTGGGGCACTTTGTGAGCCCCTTGTTGAAAGGGAAATTATTAGTGTTTAAGACCTGTGAATACCCATAGATATCCTCTTCCTGGTGTAATCAGAATTATTTTTTTAACATTTAAATAATAAGAGTTTGAGAGAAAGAGTAGAAGAAGATAGTTTGCCTCATAACTAATGTGATAAGTCATGAGGATATAACTGATAATACATGGCTCTTGGGGAGAGATTCATGCTTGCTTTAATTTCACAACAAAGTTTTTCTCAGTACCTGCTATGTGCCGGCACTGTCCTAGGAATACAGAAGACCTTCGCTGTCTTCTACTTGATGGGCTTAATTTTGTCTGTTGCCAAGGTTATACTGAGTCCCTGTGATTAAGAGGAAGACAATACTCACTCTACTTCTGCCAGAACTGAAACACTTGCTTTTCCTTGAGTGATAAAAACCACAATACCAAGGAAAGATCACTTTTTGAACCAACGAGGGATGTGGGAAGATTAAAAAAGCTATCCACACCAACCCGAACAAACCCCAAGTGGAAATCCTCTCCATTTCAAAACACCAGTAGGGAATCAGCAAGATTGAAAAAATAATCACCACAATATGACAGAGGGTTGACAGCCTACTTAAATAAAGAACTATATACATGTTAAGAGAAATACTAAGATTCTAATGGTCAAATGGGCAAAATATACAAATGATTTCTAAAGGAGGAACTATAAATGGTTAATAAATACATAAAAACTGTTCAACATCATCTAGTAATACTAGTAATAAAATACACAAAATGAAGCAACAGTCAGATACGAATTTTGCTCATCAAATAAATGAGTTTTCTTTAAAAAATAGATGACTCAGTACTAGCAAGGTTGTGTCAGATGGTCACTCTCATGCATAGCTTGTATAAATCAGATGGGCTTTCTGTAAAGAAATTTGGTAATAGGTATAAAAAGCCTACAGCACGTTTAGACCCTTTGACATATAATGGTTTGCTTTCAGCCTGAGTGAGGAAGCAGCTATGGTCTAGGTCACAGGCCTATCTACCTATTTAACACTCAGCACAGTCTCTTGGATGGTCAAGCTTAGCCTCATGTAATTCTTAGTGTCTCAGCTGGACTGTGGTTTCTGTACAGTGCCACCTCCTTCAGCATGCCCCCTGCACTATGTGTTGTTCAAGAAATGGCTGCCTAGAGATTGATGAACTGATGGATCTGGCAATACACTGGGAGTCCAAGATCCACATTTTATATCACACAGACAATAAGCATGGGCTTTGGCATCAGCCTCTTCCATTGCTTGGCCATTTGGATTTCTGGAAGTTATTTACCTGTCTGTTCCAGTCTCCTTACCTGTAAACTGGAGCTTGTGTTATACACCATCTCTTAAAATGATCTTACACTTTGGCTTTGCCAATTCCAAGCTGCCTGATCTTAAGAAAGCTACAAAAATTTTCTCTTTGAACTTTAATTTTTTTTCATTTATTTAATACTTCCCTCAAGGGCTGAAGTCAAGATTGAATGATATACTGCATGTAAAGAACTTAACATGTGCCCAACAAAGAGTAAGAATAATAAATTAGAAGGGCTAAAATGTGGTATCTTGTAGTTGCAAAGCACTTTAAATTCTATTGTTAACACATTTTCTTTCTATTCTCTTTCTCTCTCTAGGAAAACCTGAAAACATCCAGCTAATAATGTCTCACAGACATGACCACAGCCTCTGCTGCTGGCACACCACACCACTTCCACCCTGTTCTCATGCCAGGCACCATTCAGTCCCCAGCACGGCGTCAGCTACCCACAGTAAAAGAACGACAGGTGGTTTGCAAAAATCCAGCCAACTCCTTACAACTCCCTCTGGGCACCACAGTGGCTATTTAATGGTGAACAAATTGGAGTTTAGAGATTTGGTGAGTCCCTGCAGAGTGCGGAAGATGAAACAAGAGGCAGAATCCTTGACCCTTGTTGACCACTACGACCTTATGTTTGCATAGCACTGAATGTGTTTCAGGATGCTTCCCCAGCATCTTAGTTGAGCCTCCCAACAAGTCATTGAGGTTGGCAAGACAGATATGACCATTTCCGTTGACAAGATGAGGAAGTGAGGCTCAGAGAAGGACAGATTTGCCTAAGGTCCTATGGTTAGTTAGCAGCAAAGGTGAAATTAAAACCTTCTCTGTTAGACCAGAGTTCTTTCCACTATATCACAAGTCCTGGCACAGCTGTCAAGGTCAAGGGGATGTAGCACCTCAGGGTGCAGAGGTTGTCAAGGGAGAAAGACTAGATGACTGGGGACAGCAAGCCCTCCCTTTGGCCCCATTATCATATACTACTTGCCTGACTTGGAAGATTACCAAAAGACTAAAACAGCAGCATCCATGGAGCATGAAGAGGTCTTCTGAAAAATCAGCCAAAGAAGCTTATGTAAAAGCTGGATTTTATACGTTGTTGGGAAGGGAGTGGAGAAGCGATGACAATGTGGTTATTGAAGCATTCAGCCACCATCTCTTACTTATGGAAGGTGAACTCCGTTTGCTCTCAGGATCATTTTAAAAATTCTCCTCTGGGCTTTCTCCCTTTTCAATCTCTCTCTCTCTCTCTCTCTCTCTCTCTCTCTCTGTGTGTGTGTGTGTGTGTGTGTGTGTGTGTGTGTGTGTGTGATCTTTTCCCCCTTTGGGCATAGTTTAGCCTTCCAAGTAGGTTACTGTGACCATCTCCCAGGAAATGATGAGAGCTTGAAACAGAGAGAGTGGGGTGATGACACTAGAAGGACCTAAGAAATGAGACTGTGGAATTACTTTTTAAGATTATATGAGATAATGCCCCCTTATGTGACTGTAAGATAATAATAACAAAATTAATAAGTGTATTAGTCCATTTTGTGTTGCTTATAACAAAATACATGGAACTGGGTAATTTATAAGAAAATGAAATTTATTGCTTACGGTTTCTGAGTCTGGGAAGTCCAAAGTCCATCTGGTGGTGGTGACAGTGACCCAGAGGTCTCACATTGCAAGATGGTGGAAGCAGAGAGAGGAAAAGAGAGCAAGAGAGAGAGCAAGACAGACTCTAATCTTCTTTTAAAGCCCTCGGAACCATGCCCCTGACCACCATTTTTAATCCATTCACTACTGCATGGTTCTACAGTCCAATCACCTGTTCAAGGCTCCACCTTTCAATTCCCATAATAGGATTTCCCACCCTCTTAACATTCACAGTGGGGACCAAGTTTCTCATACGTAAAACTTGGGGGACAGAATTAAGCTTCAGTGAGTTTTGGTGGGACATAATTCAATCCACTACAATAAGTCAAGTTTATTGGGCTATTGTCGTATGCTAGTTACGCCGCTATGTGTTTTGAAAACATTGTTTTATTTATTCCTCATAACTCTGCAAGGTATGTATCATCATCATTCCCATTTTACAGATGGGCAAATGGATGCTTAGAGTGATTAAGTAACTAGATCAAGGTTACATAGTTAATTTCACAACTCAGATGGAACCCATGCATCCATCTGCAGAGCCTATGACTGAAACATTACACTCTGTTCTCCTGAAAGGATGCAGGAAATGGACCCCTCCCACCTCCAAAACATAATATTTACTAAAAGCTCCTCAGAGTACCTTTGTATTTTTTTTACTTTGTTTCAACCTTATAGCACGTATTATTAATCCCTGTCCTATAGTAAGGAAAAGTTAGGAAAGAGGAAGTTACGAAAATTGGTCAAGGTTATGCAGTTAGCTAATGGCAGAGCCAAATTTAGAAGACAAGATTCCTGACTCCCTGTCCAATGCTCTTTCCATTATACTATTTATGCTCGACAGCTTCTGACATGGTTCCCAATGATCCCGCCTCTGTTATTTACAGCCATGGAGTGTGGGCTGGACCTAGCGATTTGTTTCTAAGGATACATTATGGCAAAAGTAATAGGATGTCACTTCAGTGATTAAGTTACAAAAGACTGTTACATTCATTTGCTGGCACTCTCTCTGCACTGCCTTTTTGGCTTGAACACATTGATAAAGTAAACTGCCACATTGGAGAGGCCATGTGGTGAGGAATTGAGGGCAGCTCCTGGCCAACAGCCAGTGAGGAACTGAGGGCCTCAGCCCAACACACAAGGAACTGAATCCTCCCAAAAACCACATGGATGAGCTTAAAAGTAAACCCTTCCCCAGCTGAGTGTTGAGGTGACTACAGCCCTGTCCAACACCTTAATTACAGCCTTATGAGAGACTCTGCAGCAAAGGATTCAGCTAATCTGTGTCTGGATTCCTGACCCACAGAAACTGAGATAATAAATATGTGCTGTTTGAAGCCACTAAGTTTTGGGGGTGATTTGTTACATAGCGATAGAAAAACTAACACCATATGATTCTAGCCATCCATTTTGCTGACCTTCTGCTTATTTGTAGCAAAACAAATCCAAGGCACAGCCCTCGAGAGGGTTGAGTGAAAAATCTAGATGAGCTTTGTAACTCCAGGAGAGAGCTGTGAATCTGAGGATCACCTCTTGGCCTGCTTCAATGTGTCCTCTGCCCTACAGGTCTGATAGCCATGGCCTAAGATGGTGCAGGTAGTTCTAGGGTCTCTCACCTTCCATTGATCATTGAGTCCAGCATTTTTCAGTGCTCAGCTTGTGTTCAAACCGAGTGGCTGTCAACATCAGGTCAGCTTCTTCTCACTGCCAGCTTGGAAAAGCCCCTTAGAGTGCCCCTTAGTCATTCCCACAGGGCCCAAGCCACCCCACCAGGCCATCTTCATGCTAGCAACCATAGCTGCTCCCCAGTCACTGTCCCAACCACACAGCTATTTTTGAATTTCTAGCTGAGTGTGGGCTGGAGTAAGTGAGGGGTTTTGACAGATTCCTTAAAAGCAATTAGCCAAATGGGAATCACTTACGCTCAATTTTCAAATGGCAACAACATGGATGGACCTTGAGAGAATAATATTGAGTGAAACGAGTCAGGCAGAGAAAAAGAAATTCCACATGTTCTCACTCATTGGTGGGAGTTAAAAAAAAAAGAAAAACAAACAAACTAATTCACCCACATACACACACACACACACACACAAAAAAACGGGGGGGGTGGGGTGGGGAAGAAGATATAACAACTATACTTCCATGAAGTTGTTACAACAAGCAAACGGAAAGGACATTCTTGGGGGGGAGGGGAGAGAGGGAGGAGGGAGGGAGGTGTCGGTGACGGGCCATAATAATCATATACAGTGTATATTGACAAAATAAAAATAAAAAATAAAAAAATTTAAAAAAAGCGTGGGTGGCAGACACCCCAGTGAGTCTCCTGTAACTATTTAGCTGGGTAGCTTAGCCAAGAGAGTTGCATTCCCACATGCTGAGAAAAGTCTTATCAAGGGGGTCCACCTGAATCTTTGCCAGCTTGGGTATCTCTACAAAAATTAGAAACAGGCCAGGGCAAGTTACTTTTCACCACATCAGCAGCAAGGGCAAGGTGAGTGAAGTCAATGTGACACCTTGCAGATCTGTGCAGTGCCTGCAAGTTAAGGCCCCCCAACCCCAATCCTTAGGCCTGTGTGTCCTGAATGTCTGTGGAGGGAGGAGGAAAGGAGGGGCATTGCACATTTGAGAATGTGTGCTCCTCCCAGACATGTATGCTTCTACAAGTATCACCTCTCACAGAAGGAGGTGATGGGTGAGAAGATTTGGCTCATCAGTTGTGTGTGGCACCAATGCGTAGGGTGCTGTGGCCAGGAAGAATGTGTATAGGTGGCCCCTGTGTATACAGAGAGAGGATGTGAATGTGTGAGCTATACCGAGCTCTCACTATACAAAGCTGGGATATTTCAGGCAAGCATATCTAAAACTGATGGTAATAAATCAAGTCACAATGGGACTATGTATGTATGTATAGAATGTCTCAAATTCTCAGTGTGAGTCATTCACTGACGAGTGTGTGCAATTGTACCTTCCTGTGGGTTAGTAATGAGGGAAAAGAATACAAGCATGTTGAGCATGGGAGACAGAAACTGACAATGAGCCCACGAAGAGGCCTTTAAGAAGAGGACAAGAAAGAAGATCTGGCTCATTAAGAATCTACCTCATTAGGGACTGAGTTACCAGGGAGCTGAACCAATCTATTTCATCTCCTTGACAAGTGAGCCAATCCCCCCCCCCCCTTCTCCCTTCACTTCAGTAATCAGGGGAAAGGAAAATGGAGCAAAATTGCCCCCATCAGATGAATTTACATGTCCTCCATGCCTCTTTCTTTTGTAACAAATGTCTGTGAATGCCTGCCTTGCTTGTGCTCAGCACTGGGCCGTCTTCCCTTTGTTTCTTATTATCTTCATTTGATCTACAGGGGTATCTTCATTGTTCACAGGGGTATCCGGGAAAGAAGAATGGACAAATGTAACACTGTGAGCTATACAGATCTCAGTTTCTGACTGTGCCCACAAACAACAGGAGCAGGGGCTAAAAGTAGAGCACCCAGATGTTTGGTGCCCTAAAGAATCAAGCTTGGGGGGCCGGCCCGGTGGCGCACTGCTACAGTGCACCACTTGGGAAGTGCGGCGG
>NW_007727736.1:0-2468 GCF_000696425.1 Galeopterus variegatus | reverse complement strand
TTTTAAAAAAAAAAAAAAAAAAAAAAAAAAAAAAAAAAAAAAAAAAAAAAAAAAAAAAAGAATCAAGCTTGGCTAAAAACAAGAGTTTCTCACATAATGTTCCTTTTTTGCCTGTAGTTAAACAAATACAACCTGGATTTAATGGCCTTCAAGAGCACTGATCTAAATGTTTACAAGCTTGGGAAAGTTTCTGAATGAAAGTTGCCAACGTGGTAACCAAAAAAAAATGTGTTACCCCTTACTTTCTAGAACAAGCAATTATAAAAATGCAGTGCAGGCCCTCTTAACTGTTTTTGTGCTATGGACCCCTGTTGAAGTCCAATGAAGCTATGTATTCTTCTCAGAATAACGTTTTTAAATGCATGAAATTAAACATACAAAACTACTAAGTAAACACAACAATATTGAAATAACTGCATTATTAAAAAATTGTGATGTCATATGAGAGGTCTTCAAAAAAGTCATGGAAAGATTAGTACTATTTTTTAATTCCATTTTTCCATGAATTTTTTGAAGTACCCTCATATATGTGCTTCTTTATTAGCACACTAAGCAACAAGTTCCATCAGCAGGTCTCATAACTACTGTAATTTTGAAGTAGTGATGTGCACAAATGATATTTCAAGATATTGACAACAAAATATCTGTGATTTCTATTGGTGATAAAGTCACAACTATTGCTAATACTACTGTTGTTTGTTGCCTACATTCATAATGAAGAAAAAGCTAGATTTCAGTTTGAGATTTGTAAAAATACAAATGTACTTTTTCCCCATCTAAGTTCATACACCTCCTGAATTCTATCCACAGATCCCTAAATGGTTAAATACTTGAGAGGAAAAGAGAGCCAATGCTGAAAATGAGGTTACGATTAGTAACCCAAAAATAAGAGAATGTTTTGACCACTGCTGAAAAGTCAAAGTAGGCTGAGAAAGATGAAGACATTGTTTGTATTTGGGGCAAAAAGAAACAAGTACACAATCAAACAAATAACAACAAAGGAACAGCTGTTCCTGCCTCTGATGTGGTTCACCAAATGTTTGGAAATCAGAATTGATTCAGCCATAGATAGTCATTACAGTAATTCAGCATGATGATGGGCCAGCATCAAACAGAAAGGGTTAAAATGTATTTTGCTGCTCTGTTTTCAGCTCAAAGAAGCCCTTCATTGGTTGCCCTCTCTTTAAGGAGAAAGGCTAATCTTTTTGGTTTGACCTCCAGAGATTCCCAGTATCTCCCTTCTGTAAGAAGCGTTCTCTGTCCCTCTCAAGTCGCTCATCACCCCTTGCTCTAGACTTCCCTAGCCCTCTCTACCTACTTCCAATCTAGTACTCACCTGTATTCTACTTCACTGATCCACACATCTATTTCTCACACTAACCTGTGTGCTCCCCAAAGATAGGAGCTATGTGAGACCAATGTCTCACAGTAGGTAATCAATTTATATGTGCTACATGTATATGCTAATGAGTGAAATTTCTTCTTTCCACTGGATGAGCCACTTCAAACAACTGGCTTTGATTACATCCCTAGTTTGCCCTGAAATTTGGTTGGGACGAGAGTGAGTGTGGGTTCTATGGAGTTAGTTGTCTACCAGTTGCCAAAATTCTAAGACAGTGGAGAGTACAGCAGCTTGTAATGCAGCTTAAACTTTCATAGTGAGAATTGTCATTCACAATTATTGAAACTAAGCTAAGATGTAGCATTTGTACCACTGTTGCACACATTGAGAATTTAATTAAAAAATATGGTTCTCAGTTGTCTGAGATGAGCAGTGTCCAGTAGCTACCAGAAGACGGAGGATATTGGAATTAGAAGCATCCCTCTGATATTTCTTTCTGCTGCTTAGAGAGAGACATCATGTGTCAGTAATTCTGTCTCCTCTCAGGTGCTGGTCACCGGGCATGACTCCCATGTGGCCCTTCCGCCCTGGGCACCAGAGACCAAGAGTGACCACCCAGGACCAGATGCTTGATTTCTTGAAAATGGATTGCTGCCTTTCCTTTAAGTCACTTATAAATGACTCTATGTTCACTACCAAAAATACTAACATTGAATGAAAGAGAAAGTTAGAAATTGGTGAAAGACTCCGGGCTGCCTCTGTGAGGTCCAACAGCCCCGCCTAGTGCACACAGAGTGGGGAGACGTCCAGCTAAGGAGGCGGAGACTTGGCAGAAAACACACACCCTGCGGGCCACCTCTGTAAGGTTCAACAGCCCCGCCTAGTGTGCACAGAGCGGGGAGATGTCCAGCTAGGGAGGCGGAGACTCAGCAGAAAACATACACCCCGTGGGGCCACCAATGCATGATCCAGCAGCCCAGCAGAGTCCAAGCGGACCAGAGAGGTGGCTCTCCAGAGAGGCCCAAGACCCGAGGCAATCATGCACACAAGACACTAGAGGCCAATTGAGCAGTCACAGAGGTAGCCATACAAAATTGACAAACACAGCCACACCTTAGTTAGCCAA
>NW_007727735.1:374203-375782 GCF_000696425.1 Galeopterus variegatus | reverse complement strand
GTCTTCTTGATGGATCAGTCCTTTTATCATTATATAGTGTCCCTCATTGTCTCTTTTTATGCTTTTTAGATTAAAGTCTACTTTGTCAGATATAAAAATAGCTACTCCAGCTCGTTTTTCTTTTCTGTTTGCATGGTAAATCTTTTTCCATCCTTTCACTCTTAGTCTATGTGAGTCTTTATGGGTGAGGTGGGTCTCTTGAAGGCAGCATACAGTTGGGTCCTCCTTTCTAATCCAGTCAGCCAGTCTGTGTCTTTGGTTGGGGAATTTAAGCCTTTTACATTGAGTTGTTATTGAAAAGTGTTGATTGATTCCTAGCATTTTATTGATTGTTGTTTGGTCATGTTAGGTGTCTTTTGTTCCTTGCTTTCTGATTTACTGTTTGTTTTCTGTGTTTGTTGGTTNTCTGTTTCAATCTTTTGGAATAGTTTGTAAAGAATCGGTGTCAATTCCTCTTTGAATATTTTGTAAAATTCTGCTGTGAATCCCTCTTGTCCTGGGCTTTTCTTTGTTGGGAGCTTTCTGATAACAGCTTCAATCTCCTTTATTGTTATTGGTCTGTTCAGATTTTCTACGTCTTCATGGCTCAGTTTTGGGAGCTTGTATGTCCAGAAATTTATCCATTTCCTCTAGATTTTCAAATTTATTGGCATATAGTTGTTTATAGTAGTCTNGTTCTAACTCTTGGCTATTGTAAAGAATGCTGCAATGAACATTGGGGAACAGGTATATCTTCGACTTGATGATTTCCATTCCTCTGGGTATAGTCTCAGCAGTGGGATAGCTGGGTCATATGGCAGATCTATCTGCAATTGTTTGAGGAAACTCCATACCATTTTCCGTAGAGGCTGCAGCATTTTGCAGTCCCACCAAAAATGTATGAGAGTTCATTTTTCTCCGCATCCTCGCCAGCATTTATCGTTCAGAGTCTTTTGGATTTTAGCCATCCTAACTGGGGTGAGATGGTATCTCAGTGTAATTTTGATTTGCATTTCCCGGATGCTGAGTGATGTTGAGCATTTTTTCGTATGTCTGTTGGCCATTCATATATCTTCCTTAGAGAAATACCCACTTAGCTCTTTCACCCATTTTTTAATTGGGTTGCTTGTTTTTTTCTTGTAAAGTTGTTTGAGTTCCTTGTATATTCTGGATATTAATCCTTTGTCAGATGTATATTTTGCAAATATTTTCTCCCACTCTGTTGGTTGTCTTTTAACTCTGTTAATTGTTTCTTTTGCTGTGCAGAAGCGTTTTAGTTTGACTCTGTTAATTGATTCTTCTGCTGTGAAGAAGCTCTTTAGTTTGATATAATCCCATTTGTTTATTTTTCCTTTGGTTGCTCGTGCTTTTGGGGTCTTGTTCATGAAGTCTTTGTCCAGACCTATTTCCTGAAGTGTCTCTCCCACGTTTTCTTTAAGAAGTTTTATTGGTTCAGGGTGTATATTTAATTCTTTAATCCATTTTGAGTTGACTTTAGTGTATGGCGAAAGGTATGGGTCCAGTTTCATTCTCCTGCATATTGATATCCAGTTCTCCCAGCACCAGTTGCTAAAGAGGCAGTCTCTTCCCCAGTGTATAG
>NW_007727735.1:338434-372393 GCF_000696425.1 Galeopterus variegatus | reverse complement strand
CTTTTCTTTTCTTTTCTTTTCTTTTTTTTTTCGTCTGCTTGCGTTATTTCAAACAGCCCATCTTCAAGTTCAGAGGTTCTCTCTTCAACTTCGACAAGCCTGCTGGCTAAACTCTCCGTTTTGTTTTTTATTTCACTGAATAACTTCTTCAGTTTGGCAAGTTCTGCTACATTTTTATTCAGGGCATTGATTTCCTTGTACATTTCCTCTTTCAGGTCCTGTATACTTTTCCTCGTTTCCTCATGATGTCTAGCTGAGTTTTCTTGTATCTCATTCAGTTTCCTTAGAATTATCACTCGAAATTCCTTGTCAGTCATTTCAAGGGCTTCTTGTCCTATAGGGTCTAGAGCTTGAGATTTATTATCTTTGGGTGGTGTACTTTCTTGATTTTTCGTATTTCTGGTGTCTTTTCTTTGATGTTTATTCATTATGGCAGTGTTTCACAGACCACCATGGAACTTCCCTGCAGCTCCCAGGGCTCCCCCGCGGGCTGAGCCAGAGCAGCTCCGCACTTTCGCTGCAGGGAAAGACAATACATGGCCACTCCTCTGGTGGCCGCAGCAGCAGCTGTAGCAGCGGCAAAGAGGAACCTGTGTGGCAGTCTCGGAGGAGCCCAGGCACTTCACAGACGCTGCTCTGGCTCCGCGTTGGGCCTCCAACTCCCGACTCGAGGAGTTGGGTTTCCGGTGACTTTGGTTTTTTGATCAGTGGCCTTTTTCTGAGCACCTTCCTTCTTTTTCTTTTCTTCCTGCTTTTTCTTTTCTTCCATCAAATGTTCCTCTTCTGGGGCCGGCCAGGTGGTGCACTGCTACAGTGCACCGCTTGGGAGCAGGCGGCGCTCCCGTCGAGGGTTCGGATCCCACATACAGACCGGCCGCTCACTGGCTGAGCGAGGTGTGGGCGCAACACCGAGGGTTGCGATCCCGTTGCCGGTCCCGGTCCGGTATGGGCGCGACACTGAGGGTTGCAATTCGTTGCCGGTCACGAAAAAAAAACAAAAAGGGAAAAAAAAAAAATGTTCCTCTTCTTGTGTTTCTTGTTCTTCCTCCCATGTTGTTTTCAAATCTCACTGAACTGTTCCCAGGTTTCCTGGACTTTTTGCCATGTCTATAGGGATTGCAGCCAGGCAAAAAGTGTTTAGGTAAGTTGTAAACAAAGGTTAGGCAACTTAGAAACACATCTGAAGTGCTGGAGATTCAAAGTCTATATTTTCTTTCTCTTTGCTCTTGAGGTTAAGAACTTTTACCATTTACTAACATCCTGCATTTCCATAAGTATCAATAAATACACCATCTAGTCACAATCTGCATTCCCTTTTATCTGAGGACATAAGTACAGTCGATTCTCATTATTTGTAGAACATTTATACATTGCATAAGATTACTGCAAATAGTGAATTAGTGAATAATGAATCATGGCTCCTAGGGAAAATACACGGTTAGCCTCCTACCAGACTCTCGTCACATTTTCATCAACCAATTTATAAGCTTGTTTTATATGCGTTTCTGTTTAAATACACCTTATTTAATACATAGTATTGATTCATTAACATTAAATTCATGGCCAATGGAAATATAACTAATGCCTGAATGAAGCTTATTGAACACACATACTTTCTTTGTAAGGCACATCTTGTTTTAGGAACACTAGACGGCATTACATGACTACACTTGGGGCCATTTTAAAAAGTTAAATCACCAAGAAAAAGCACATAAATGCAAAAAAAGTCGTGCTAAATAGGCCTCAAAAAGGACACTTGTTAGTACAACAGTTGAAAGAAGAAGGAAGAGTGTGACTTTGTTCAATCTCAGCTGAGAGCATGCACATAGAATGACTCAAAATTTTCTGCTCTGCCCATGTTCATGAATAATCATGAAAGTGCCACAAGTATTGATCTGGAGTTTACAAATGAATTTTAGCAAGTAGGCGAATTCACAAATACAGCATCCACAAAAAATAGTAATCAACCACACACCTGTAATCCTTTGTCTTTTCTCTATTTCATCAGTTCTCAAACTATTTGTCTTAGAACTCATTTATATTATTAAACATTATTGAGGAGCCCAATGAGCTTCTGTTTAGTGGATTATATCTATTGCTATTTATCTTATTAGAAATTAAAACTAAATTTTAAAGTATTTATTTCTAAATTAATTAATTAATACTATTATTAATAATAAATTCATTAAATGTTAACATAAATAAAATATTTTTATTAAGAGTAACTGTATTCTTGAAAAAATTTAGCCAGAAGGGTGGCATTATTTTACACTTTTGCAAAACTCTTAAAGTCTGGCATAATAAAAGGCAGCTGGACTCTCGTATCTGTTCCCACATTCACTTTGTCATGAAAGATTATGTTGGTTGAGGTAAATGAAGACAATTTGGGAGGGGGAGAGAGGGGTTAGTGAGATATTGGTTAATGGACACAAGGAATGATTATGTTTTGTAATGATGAATATGCTAATTATCCTGATTTGATCATCACATACTGTACACAAGTATTGATTGTCAACTCTGTATTACACAAATATGTATAATCAATTATGTTTCAATAAACAAATAAAAATAATAAAAATAAAAGACCATGAGATAAAAAAAAAAAAGAAAATCTGGGTTCACACAGATATTTAATTGAAAAAGGAAAGATTATTTTAATAGCCTGTTCAAGTCATTGTAGATATTCTTCTTTGATGCTATACAAAAACTTAGCAGGTAGTAGTTCCATAAAGGCCACTTGCATGTGAAAGCTAAATCCATGTCAAAGAACTATTTGTACTTTGTTACATTAAAATCTGTTGGTCTATCTTGCCCTTTGAATGAATCTTTTACCCATGCAAAATTTTGTAGCAGCATGCATCGGTCATTTGGAAGGAGTTCCTTAAATCATCCCAATGTTGCCATATCATATCATAAAATATCAAAAGTCACATCATTATTAGCACTACTAATCTCATCAGAAAAGTCTTCAAAAATTGAGAAACTCACATTCATGGAGGTGAACACAAGTTTTCCAGAATTCTAATTTTTACTTGAAAACTCAAATTTTATCTTTGGCAACAAATACTGTAAGTTGTTTTCCTTTAAGTGACAGGGTCACTTGGTTCCATTTCAAGAAAATGTCTGCAAACACCCATATCTGAATAACTATAGTTGGCCCTTTCTTTCAAATAAAAATGGGGTTCCATGAAAAAAGCGGCTAGTTTGGCTCACAATTCAAATAATTGCACAAGAGTTTTTCCTTGAAATAACCATCATTCTTCAGTATATAGAAGCACTTCATGTGTACTCATTTAATAAAGGTCAGGATTTAATAAAGTTAATAATTTTTACTGCTTCATGAAAAACCTTAAGTTAATCTGACTTTTATTTTCTGCATGTGCCTGGTGGTGACAAATAAAATGACTACTAGTAAAGTTTGATGCCAATAACTTGATTCTTGTATTTTACCTGCCATTGCCTCTGCACCATATGCAAATGTCACACAGTAAGAACAAGCAAATAAAATGTTAGCAAGATTATGAAAATAGTTTTGACTTACATATACCTTGGAATAGTTTCGGAGACCATGGTGGTGGCAGATCAGTTTGAGACCCACTGCTCTATTTCACATATTGTACTTCTATACTTTTGTATGATGGTCTTATTTACTATTGTTGAAAATTAAGGGAAAAAAACATATTTAGGTCTAGATGATATTCAATGCCAAGATGCCATGAACAACGGTATTTACCTAAATGATTTTTAAGTGCATTGGGATGGGTGCTGTATATTACAAAATGCCAAGAGTTTACAAGGTGAAAATGAACTTAGTAAAGAGGACTGTCAATAATAAACATCTCTGAAATGGAAGAAAATGTTATATTTGTTGTATCAGTACTCCTGGTGAGCATGATCATGTTCTTATTTCTTGTCATAGCATAAAGGTTGTTATAATAAATTAAGGGTAGGGGCATTTGGAGGGAGAAAAAAGTTCATGAACAGAAAGGGAATTATGAAAATGGTACAGTGGGAGGTAAGGGTTTCTAACCTAAAACACTTTCTCAAAATATTCTCCCTTGACTTAAGCTTTATTGATAACATTTCCTGTTCCCACGATGCCAAAGGGCAACATTTCCTAAGATTCTCCAAGAATATCTAAATAAAGAGATATATAGTATTCATAAATTGGAAGGAATGTGCAATATTGCTAAATGCAAATTCTTCCCAAATTGATTTACAGATTCAATGCAATCCCAATCATAATTTCACCAAGCTTTTTTGTAGAAATTGATTAGCTCATTCTGTCTTAACTTTATATAGAAGTGCTGAAGGACACAGAATATCAAAACCAACCTTGAGAGCAAAAAAAAGACAAAGCTGCAGGGCTTATACTGCTTGTCTTCAATACTTATTCTAAATCCACAGTAATTAAGACAGTGTGGTACTGACATAAAGAGCAACAAATATATCAGTGGAACAGAATATAGAGCCCAAAATACAATAATTTGATTTTCTACAAAAGCACTAAAGCACTCCAATGAAGACAGGACATTTTTCAGCAACTTATACTGGAAAAACTGTATATCCATATGCAAAAAAATTTGTAAAGGGGACTTTAACCCTCACTTCACACCATGCACAATTAATTCAACATGGATTATAAGTCTAAACATATAAACTAAATCTATAAAGGTTTTAGAAACAGATTATCCTGGCAATTTGGAGTTAGGCAAAGGTGTCCTAGACAGGACACAGAAACAATAATCATAAAATTTTAAAAGTGATAAATCCAATTTTATCAAAATTTTAAACTTTTACCAAGAGATATTAATAAAAAAAATAGCAAAACAAGCCACAGACCAGAAGAAACTACTTGCAAAACATAGATCAGGTAATAAATCTATAATAATGAATAACCAGAATAAATAAAGAGAATTTTTTAAACTCAGTGATAAAAAAATAAACAACCCAATACCAAAAAAATGAGCAAAAGATTTGAACAGACACTTCATGAATACATGTGAATAACCAATAAGCACATGACAAAAGTGCTAACATCATCGGTCATTAGGGACATGTAAATTAAAACCACAATGAGATACTATTACATGTTTTAAAAAGGATACAAAATGTTACTGAAGATATGGAGCATTCAGAACTCTTATAACTTTTTGATGGGAGTATAAAATAGTACAAGCACTATAGAGAAAGGCCTGGTAATTTCTCATAAAAATAACATAAAACTGGCCTAAAACCCAGCACTTTCACTCCTAGGTATTTATCCAAAAGAAACTAAAATGTATATTTACAAAAAGACTTCAGCAGAAACTGGAAACATCCTAGGGATCCATCTGATACATGCAACAACACAAATGAATCTCAAAAACATTATCCTGAGTGATATAAGTCTTATACAGAAGAATGTATTTGACATATCATTAATATAAAGTTTCACCACAAACAAAACTAATTCATGGTGGGAAAAAAAATCTTCCCAGGGGGCAGGGGAGTGGATAAAATATAAAAGAGTCACGGATGTATAAAGGAATGTATGGCTATGATAAAGCAAGTATATGATAAAATGTTAATTTTTAGATAACTGCACTCCCATGTTTATTGCAGCTATATTTACAATAGCCACAAGCTGGAATGAGCCTAAATGCTCATCATCAGACGAGTGGATTAGGAAAATGTGGTATATCTACACAATGGAATACTACCTGCTATAAAACAGAATGAAATACTACCATTCACAGCAACAGGGATGAGCTTAGAGAAAATTATGTTAAGTGAAATAAGCCAGACACAGAAAGAGAAATACTGAATGCTCTCATTTATATGTAGGAGCTGATAAAAACAAATAAATAAATAAATAAATAAACAAACTACTTTTAAAAAAAGACACAACAATCACAGTAATTCCTTTAACTTGTTATGAGAATAGATATGATGTTGATTGGGGTGGGAAAGGGAGGAATTGGTAAAGGGCCATGAAAATCATCTACACTATATAATGATAAATTAAAATAATAATAAAAATAAATTTTAAAAAATAAAAAATCCTTCCACAATCCAAGATCATAAAAAAAAATGTTAATTTCTAAATCTAGGTGGTGAGTATACAGGTGTTCACTGTAAAATTCTTTCAAATTTTCTGTGTGCATGAAATTTTTCATAATAAATTATTGGGGAAAAAAATAAGAGATTATGGCAGATGTACGGATCCACAATAGTTCTGTTTAGCAGGAGCAAAGAGCACAAAGGGAACAATATTAAGGCAATGAAACATGAGATTTTCCTGAAGGTCTAAAGATACCTGGAGATCCATGTATAGTCTAGGGTCCAGGAATTGTCTATGAGGATTCATTTTATACTTTGTGTTTTTATTTCAATAAATATCTAAAAATAACAATAATACAAGAATATTTTAAATCATTTAAATAAAAATCACGTACTACTACAAGATTTCAGTGCCTTCATTTGCATTTGTGTTCATGATCGCACTGGTGCCAAATAGTAGCACATTAATGACAACACACTTATGAAAAAAAGGCAAATGTTTATATATAGCATTTCTGTCAAGAGAAATACAGTCTGGCCGGTTAGCTCAGCTGGTTAAAGCGTGATGTTGTAACGCCAAAGTCAAGTGCTGATCCCTGTATCAGCCAGACAGAGAAATACAAATTATATCAGTCCATTGCATGAGTCAAAGGCTTTCAGTTGGTCCAAGCAGGTAAAAAGTAATGGAACTGAATCATCATGTAATATATGGTTCTATATGTATGCCTAACTCAGATATTATATGGAGCAATAAATTACCACTGTTACATACATTATGAATTTGAATGTTACTGGATTTGCAATTTGGTTTGCAATTAATTCATAATATTTTATAATTGTATAAAAACCACAAACATAAAGAGTTTATTTCTAGTTCGTGTTTCTTGTACTATAAAATACAAGAAAGAAAAAAAGAAAATAAATAAATAAAATGCAAGAAAATTTGGTAGAAAATGAATAAAAGCAGCGTAACACTAAAAGTCAGGATTAGCTGTAATCATTTAAGCCAAAAAAAAAAAAAAAATCACTATCAGTGGGAATGAAGTGGAAAAAAAAAAAAGTTTAGAACATTACTACAGAGGTAGACCAAAAGGGCCTTCAACTTGGAAGGAAGTATCATAAGCTTCCTTGTAAATTGGGACTGGCCAAGAAGTTAGAAGGCAATATAAACTGCACACTAGCCAGTGTGCACAGAACTCAGACCAAAACCTTTCCAAGATGATAGTGATGTCCTCTTGTATGGCTAAAAGTCACAAGCTGAGAAAATCCTTCTTACTTTTCCCACCACACAATATTTCAAAGAGCTTCTTGATACCTATTAGTAGAGATATCAAGGGAGCTTAAGATTCACCACATGGATCCTCTAACAACTTCAGTCAATAAGTCAGTTGAAAAATATTTATTGGGTACCCATTAACTGCCAGGCACTATTCCATGAGATTGAGGATACAGTGGTAAAGATAGAATCACCGTCTCAGGAAGCATACAAATAAATCTTTTTTTAACTTAAGATATTAAGAAAAATAATAATGCAAGAGAGAATGACTCAGGTTGGGGAGACAGTGCTGCTTTAGCTTAGGTTGTCAAGAATGGCATCCTTTAGAAGATGACAGTGGAGTTCATACCTGAATGATACAAGTAACAACCATGTCAAGACAGGGGCAAGAGCTTTCAGGCAGAAGGAATGAGTTTAGAATGTTCACAGGATAGAAAGAAGACCAATGTGACTAAAGCATAGTAAATGGGTGAATATCAGAGGAAGGAGAAGTGAGATTAAAGAAATGGGCAGGGGTCAGGTTATGTAGGGCTTTTAGGCCATGATTAAAAAAAAAAAAAGCTTAGATTTTTTTTCCATGAGCAATAAGAAGTCGTTGTTTTCTTTTTTTTTTTTTTTTTTTTTTTTTTTTTTTGATTGTCCTTAACACAATGAAATGATTACATTTTGTAATGATGAATATGCTAATTATCCTGATTTTATCATCACACATTGTACACTAGTATTGATATTCAACTCTTTACCCTACAAGTATTTATAATCAACTATGTTTCAATAAAAAATAATGTAAACACAATCTATGTTCATGGATTAGAAGAATTAATATATTTTTTTTTTTGTCTTTTTTTGTCTTTTTCTGTGTCCGGCAACAGATCGCAACCCTCAGTGTTGCCCCCGTACCGGACCGAGGACCGGCAACGGGATCGCAACCCTCGGTGTTGCTCCCGCGCCTCGCTCAGCCAGTGAGCGGGAACCGGTCTGCATGTGGGATCCGAACCCTCGGGCGGGAGCGCCGCCGCACTTCCCAAGCGGCGCACTACCGGGCCGGCCCAGAAGTCGTTGTTTTCAACAAAGAAATCACATGATTTATTCTAGAAAAATCTCTGCTGAAGGGAGGATGAACTTGGGAGAAAAGAGGAAAAGAATAAGGGAAACTGGTGGAGACTATTGCAATAGTCCACTGAAAGATGGATTACACTATTGTTCTAGCAGTGTAGATGGTAAATTTTCAGATTCATATTATAGTTCGTAGATAAAATCCTTACTGATTTACACATGGAACAGATGTGAGTATGAGGAAAAGACAGGCATCAGGAATTCCTAGTTTGGGGGCCTGAGCAACTGGGTTTACCCTAGTACCGCTTTCTAAGATAGAAAAAGGTGAAATAGAGGCAGACTGTAAAGTGGGGAAAGCAATAGTTGTTTAAACCATAATAAACTAAATATCTAATAAACATGCCGAGGAGGCAATTGAATACATTAAAGTTCCCCAAACAGATCAGGGCTAGGGATGCAAATTTGAGATTGACAGAACATAAGTGGCATTTTAATCTATGTAATTAGTTTAGTTCACCTAGAAAATGCAAAGATGGCAGAGAAAACCACCCCCCAAATAAGTCAGTGAGGTGTCACAAAGCCTAGACAAAAACATATTTTTTTTTCCTTTTTGTCTTTTTTCGTGTCCGGCAACGGATTGCAACCCTCAGTGTCGCGCCCGTACCGGACCGGGACCGGCAACGGGATCGCAACCCTCGGTGCTGCACCCGCACCTCACTCAGCCAGTGAGCGGGAACCGGTCTGTATGTGGGATCCGAACCCTCGGCGGGAGCGCCGCCGCACTCCCAAGCGGCGCACTGTAGCAGTGCACCACTGGGCCGGCCCCGACAAAAACATATTTAAGGAATGTAGGTGGTTAGATGTGTCAAATGCCACTGAAAATTTCAGTATATTGATAGAAAATCGACCACTGGCTTCAGTAAAACGTGACTTTGATAGGTGCTAACTCAATGGAATAATGGGGATGAAAGCCTGATTAGAGTGGGCCAACGACAGACTGGAGTTTAAGGAAATGGAAACACCGAGTACACACAAATCTTGTAAGGAATTGTACTGTTAAGAGGATCAGAGAAATGGAGTGAGTAGTAACTGGAGGAATTAAAGAAGGGATTTTGTTATGATGAGGTAATAGTGAAACAGAATGGCATGGCTATGGAAACGGTCAAGAACACAGGGAAGATGCAAGAAAGACAACGGATAACAGCAGGAACGAAGTCTTCTGGAAAGTGAGAGGAAGAGTTCTAGGGCACAAGTGAAGAGGATGACCTTAGATAGGAGTAGGAACACATTTCTTCCATAGTAACAGGAATAAAGACAGGTATGTGAAGATAGGTTACTAGAATTAGTGGGGAAGATAAGGTAGTTCTCATCCGAATGCAATTATTTTCTCTAGGAAATATGAGAGGGATATCTGAAGTGAAGAAGAGGAGTCAAGAGATTTGGAGAGAAAGAAAGCATTGCAGAAAGTGGGAAAGTGAATTACTAGGAGGTTCAGCACTATTATCTGACGGAGCTGAATTCTCCCTTGAACTCTGGGGTCACAAATGCTAAGTGAATACCAGCTCAGCAGTATGATTTTCTCTAGCAAGTTCAGCTGGAGATTGCTAATTCAAAAAAGAAGATAATTAGATCTAACCAGACTTGAAATTTTGCCTATTCAGAAGGAAAGAGGGGTAGAGACAAGGGAGTTAAAGTGGTTACCATGCTAAGACATGTAATATAAACAGGGTAAAGAAGGAAATAAATAAATAAATAAATAAAATAAAATAAAAAATACTAGGGCCGAGCCTGTGACGCACTCGGGAGAGTGCGGCACTGGGAGCGCGGTAGCGCTCCCGCCACGGGTTTGGATCCTATATAGGGATGGCCGGTGCGCTCACTGGCTGAGCACAGTGCGGCCAGTCTCAAAAAGGATCAGAAAGAGACCCATTTCAGATTTTGACTTACAGAATTATAAGAGAATAAATTCGTGTTGCCTTAAGCCACTAAGTTTGTGATAATCTGTTACAGCAACAATGGGAAAACTAATACAGGAATATTACAAATAATGTTTCAATGGACATTCTTGACTTTTGGTGAACACATGCACTCATTTCTGTTGGGTATATACCTAGGAATGCAATTGCTGGGCCATAGGGAAAGGAGAAGTGAGGACATAAGGAAAGTAAGGAATATTGAAAGTCAATAGTTGATATGTCTATGAGGTCATAAAATTGCTAGAGTAGAAAAAGTGCTAGCATAAGTGAGCTGGCAGAATAGGAAGTATGATTAGAGAATAACTAAGCAAAAGCATGGGATACATAGGAAACCTGGTTTTGCAGCAGATTATGAGAAGATTTGGAAGGACTTAATTTCAGTTTATGTCATATAAACCAGCAGAGTGACACTGCTGCTGAAAGGGCTAATACATCTTTATAATACAACTTTATAATAAATTAATAGAAACACAGTGTCCAAACCAAGGAAGAAAATTTCACTTTATTCTGGACTCACATGAACAGTATTATGTTCCTGACATCAAATTTTTTAAATAGTCATTGGTCAACTGGAATATGCCCAAGGAACAACTAGAAAAGTAAGTGTTCTTAAAAGTCACTTTATTTTTTGTATTATTTTCTTTCACTTACAATTTTAATTTTATACTTACGGAAAAGAACTCTCAGGTTTATTTAGACATAAATTTTTATCATAAAGCCTTTGTACACATATAAACAGGAAAGTACAAGTGAAATAACTTGTCTAAAGCAAAAGCCACTTTACACTTCCATGATTTCAAAAATATAAAGCATGCTTTGATTTTGTTCATTTAGTATAGTTTTATCTTTTACAGATGTATCCTTTATAATCCTATAGGACATGGTCCCAACATTACTTTTTCTTTTTTTCATGAATGATGCATGATTTGATGACAAATTAATTTTCAAAAACCAAGTTATGAGAGAAGCAAATGACGAAGTTCATGATGTTTAATAGGGAAAAGATCAGACTCTGGGAACAAGATAATCACTTTCAAAATTATTAAGACATCTTGTGGAAGAAAGATTGGACATATGTCTGTGGGTATATATGTACACATGCATACATATCCATACACATAAAAGGAAGAGAAAGAAAGAGAGAAGCTAGCTAGATGGTAACAAAAGTACAACTAATAGAAATAAATGGTAGTAAGGGTAGACTTAGGGTCAATTTGAAGAAAAAACAATAACAGAAAACTCAATTAAGTTTTACAAAGTCAATGTACCTCTGTAATCAGCACCAAAATCAAGAAATAGACTATTCTCAGCACCCCAAAAGGTCTCTTTGTACCTCTTAGTCATTAACACTTCCCAAAGTCAACCACTTTACTATAGGTTAATTCTGCCTGTTGTTGAATTTTACATGAAGGAAATCAAAAAGTATATATTCCTTTGTACCTAGCTTCTTTTGTAAACTTTATACGTGTGAGTAATTTATCCATGTTATTGGGTTTAGCACTAGTTTTTTCATTTATATTATTGTTTACTATTCAATTATATGAATATAGCACTGTTTTTGTTCATTCTATTCTCAATGAACATCTGCGTTGTTTCTAGTTTGGGAATTGCGGTAGGCCAAATAATGATCCTCAAAGATGTCCACATATGAATCCTCAGAACCTGTTCATTTTACCTTACATGGCAAAAAGGACCTTCACTGATGTGATTAATTAAGGATCTTGATGTGAGAAGATAATTCTAAAGTACCCAAATGGGCCAAATATAATCATAAGGGTTCTTATAGGAGGGATGCAAGAAAGTCAGAGAAGAAGGCCATGTGATGATGGAAGCAAAAAGAAAAAAGACAATGTAATGCAGGGCCATGAGCCAAAGAATGAGAAGCTGGAAAAGGGAAGGAAATAGATTCTCCCCTAGAGCTTCCAGAAGGAAACAGTCCTGCCAACGCCTTTATTTTAGCTCAGAAAGAGACCCATTTCAGATTTTGACTTACAGAATTATAAGAGAATAAATTCGTGTTGCCTTAAGCCACTAAGTTTGTGATAATCTGTTACAGCAACAATGGGAAAACTAATACAGGAATATTACAAATAATGTTTCAATGGACATTCTTGACTTTTGGTGAACACATGCACTCATTTCTGTTGGGTATATACCTAGGAATGCAATTGCTGGGCCATAGGGAATCATATGTTTAGCTTTAGTAGATACTGCCAGTTTTCCAAAGCAGTCAAATTAAAATTTAAACTTTCAAAAGCAATGTTTCAAAGTTGCAATTGTTCCATAGCCTTACAACACCAGGTACCATCTTTTTTGTCTTTATTTCTTTTTTTTTTTTTTTTGCCACTCTAGTGGGTGCACAATTGTGTTTTGTTGTAGTTTTAATCTGTATTCCTATTGTGACTAATGATGCTAAATTTTTCACGTTTATTGGCCATTTGTATAACCTCTATTATCTTGTACTTTCATAAGTGTTTTGCCCATTTTTTCACTGGGTGGCTTGTTGTTTTATTCATTTGTGTGAGTCGTTTTATATATTCTGGATATGGGTCTATTGTCAGATAAATTATGACATTTTGAGAGTAAAAAAGGAAGCACTCTGGTGGCTCTGCCCAGGATCCTTTCTTGTAAAAAACTTTGATACCTACAATGCTGATATTGTGATTTACTATATAAGCATTCAATGTAATATGGTTGAAAGTCTAGAATAAAAGGTAGCTCAGAGCAAAGGTTAGAAATATCTCCTATCTCCTTTGTATCTTCTGCAAATCCTAAGCACTAAATACACATTTAGTGTACACTGAGTATACATTTAAATGAAAGAATGCCCTAAAGTAAACAACTCATTTATCTTCCAAAGTAAGGGCTTCCTGGTAACCAGCCACTTACAATTACTAAAGCTCATGAAAATATATACTAGCCAAGTACCACTCATAAGACTGAGACAATGTAGGGAGTCCCAGAAACCAGGACCAAAAAGCGTATTTGTAAAGGGTAATAAAAGACATCTTAGAAAGAGAGAATGAAATTGCTGTGAATCCAAACATTGTATGAAGAGAATGACATTTTCAGAGTAGTTACATATCAGAGGAGTGAAGTGAAGAAATAAACAGAAAAATTAATATAACAGGTGCAAGTCAACCATACCAAGCTAAGACAAGGAGTTCAGGATAAAGCTATGAACAATATTTGGTTTTAAGATACCTGCTTTTATGGGACAAAGATTAGTGGAAAGTGCATAAAGGAAGATTGGTCTGGGGGAGTACTGCCTTGAAGATTCATTGCTATAAGAAGAATAAAAGAAGCACTCCACAGCAGAAATTATTATGGTTTTTAGAAATCCCTTTTGTCCAAATATGTTTTTATTTATTAAATTAGGAGAGCCTAGGGCAAATACGATATCCAATTTTTCTTTGAATAGCATCCAGTAAGTGTTGTCTCTTACATACTTTCAAACAGATTATACTAAAAGTAAGTAGTCCAGGGCCGGCCCGGTGGCCCGGTGGCGCACTGTAGCAGTGCGCCGCTTGGGAGTGTGGTGGCGCTCCCGCCGAGGGTTCGGATCCCACATACAGACCGGTTCTCGCTCACTGGCTGAGCGAGGTGCGGGTGCGACACAGAGGGTTGCGATCCCGTTGCCGGTCCTGGTCCGGTACGGGCGCGACACTGAGGGTTGCAATCCGTTGCCGGACACGAAAAAAGACAAAAAGGAAAAAAAAGAAAAAGTAAGTAGTCCAACTTACAAATAAAATGAAGTATACATATACTAGCCAGATGAAAGACTTGTAGATAAGAAAGAAAAAAAAAAAACAGCTTACTGGAGTCAACGGCCAGTTGAGGAAAATTATGGGAAGGATGCAGAAATAAGGACAACTAAACACAATACTGACATTCTAGTGAAAATAATACAAATATCCAAAAAAATTTTTTTTTGCCTTATGTTTAAAGGCAAGAGACAAACTACCTTATTCAGTAAGGTTATTCTAGTCATTTGCTTTAACAAGCTTGGTCTTACCTGGATTGAATTTCAATATATTTTTTAAAGTAGTCTAAATAATATTTTGAGAGGCATCTTTTATCATTTATTTTATCTGCTTCATATTCCTTTTTTCCATTTTCTTTTTTTCCAACTTTTTAAGGTCATTATAAATCAAATTCCTTTTCAAATATAGATGGTTTTAAAACATTTTGAAACTTCCCAAAGTTATTTGTTTCTAAAAGCTCATTAGTTTAAGATCTGCATAATATAACCACTCAAACAATGTACTAATAGCAAATGATCTCACCTAAAAGAAACACAACACATTTAATCAGTCTATAATCAAAATTATAGACTGTTAGCCTCTGACAGATGCCACTGAGCTTTCAATGTTTAGTACGGAACTCTCTGTTGCTAAGCAGGATGGTCAACAAAATGTTTATTTAAGAGACATATGTGTTTTGTTTTGTTTTGTTTTAATATGCCCAAGATTACTTTCTTTAGGGACACACTCTCCTCCATGTCATGTGGTTCTAATAAGACTGCCAATGGAATTAAGCAGATGACCCAGCACTCGGTAAACATGGTATCATTATTTCCCTGCATACTGGTTTGAGATTGAGCGTGTGACTGAAGCAGAGATAATAAGAGTCCTTCCCTGAATTAATACTGGGCAGACAGTATGGCATAATGGTAAGCACACACAGTCTGCCTTGATTTTAATTCTTGGCTCTATCGCTAGCTAGCTAAATGATCAAGCAAGCTCCTTAATTGGTTTGTATCTTTCTTCATCTTAAAATGTAGCTGCTAATACCTTCCTTATAGAGCTATTATAAAGATTGAATACAGTAAAACATATATAAAGACTTAGCATAGAAACAGTATGAAATACATTTTAATATTAGCTAGTAATATCATTACTATTACTATTATTGTTAGTATTGCTTTTATTACTGGTGTTTTAAACACATAATGGAATTACTAAATTTGGACAATGTAACCTAAATATTCAAGCAGACTGCCTTTGCCAGTTGCAAAGCACATTGAAAAAATTTTTGGTTTGTTTTTTGTTTTTTTTTTCTTTTTATTCTTTTTTTTTTTTAAGAATAAAATTTTTGAAGGCAACCAATAAAAGGAAGCAGAACCAGGAGACCAGGGGAGAAGGAGAGTCCCAAAGACATTCTTTGAGCCCCTGGGTCCAACCATCTCCTGGACTTCCCAGTTATGTAAGCCAATAAATTTATTTATTTTTTCCTTCCTTAAAATAGTTCAAGTTTTTTTACTCAAAGCAAAAAATACTGGCTAATATAATACCTTCTGTCTACAAACAACAAAATGAATAGAAATGCATATAGACATTTATGCACATACATACATATACACACAAACATACATATATATGACAGATATATATGACATATGTAAGACATACGTATGTCAAACAGTTGGGTTTTTACTATTTGTTGTCAAAGTATACACACCAAAAAAAAAAAAGAAAGCAGCTTTATTCGATACTCCCAGATGATAAATTAATATCCTGTCTCTGTTAACGTCCTATTACAGTATTTTCAAGAAACCCCAAGCAGGCTGGTGTGGATTAAGGTAGGAGAAGGGAAAGAATGCAGATGGGGATGGAAAGGTAAATTGATCAGATTATCACGGACTACGTCTGTCATATTAAGGAATTTAAAAATTTATTTTGTGAAACATAAGGATCCATGGTGTTTTTAAGAAGATAAGTGACATTCATTTACTTATGCAATAAACACTTAATGAATACCAACTACGTACCAAGCACTGTACTACAGCATATACATATATGACAGCTGCTTTTGTGGAATTTATAATCTAGCAATCAGGTCTACGTTCTCTAAAAATAACACTGATGACAGATAAGAATACATATGAAAATGGATGAGAATAGATGTAGATTGACAGATAAGAAAAAAGAAAAATTATAGGTAAACCAATTAGTCATTAAAACAGTATGACGGTAGTCAAAGATGACTCCAAAACATCTATTTTGAATCTCTGATATAGGAAAAACAGTAAAAAATAAAAGCTTTTGCCAATAAATACTATGAAATTAATTTGGAAATTTTGAGTTTAAGTTTTTCCTACTGGAAGGCAAATTCCATGAAAGTTCAAATCACTGCTTAAACCCACAGACTAGAATAGTTTCTTGTGCTCAGTAAGTGCTCAATAAATGTGCTACTTTTGAACAAGATATCTTTACGTTTTACATATAGAAACATTCATTCAGTAATGGATTTGTTGATAACTGTCATGTGTCAGGGACCATGCTAACAATAAATAAAACAAAGTTCCTTGCCCTTAAGGTACTCATAGTCTGCTAGAGCATTCTTAATCTCTTCCACCCCTAATCATATGTACATTCTCCTGCAAAAATTTTTTCCTAGAAGTGTTCAGAGAAGCAAAGCATCAGAGAATGAGTGGAGTGATAGAGAGATTCATAAAAACATTTGATATGCATGTGAATTTAGTCAACTCATTTAAAGAACTCAAAAAATGTCATTTTACAACGAATAAATATGAAGTGAAGAATAAGAAATGACATAATTTTTTTCAATTCTGAACTCTTTCTTCAAAATACGTTTTATTTTTTCAAAACTCTGCTCAATAGGTATAAATAAGGTAAAGGAATAAGTACCATTGAAATACAAAAACATATAAATAAACCTTATTTTGCTGTTATAGTTAGAATTCAGAGTTTTAATGTTAACTACTTTACATAATAAGTAAGTCAACCACAAACTTCAGTACTTAAAACTATAATTAGTAAGAAACATTTAGGACACACCTTGTCACTCAACTTGGCAAACGAGTTTGTTACAACATCAGGACCAAATACCAATCTAATAGTATTGATGAGAGGTCTAGAAATAAACCAATAACAAAATTTATAGAAATATATTGTAAAATGAGGGCATAGGTAGGGATTTATAGCAACATAAAGAAGAGTTACCTAATTCAGTCCAAAAGAGTCTGTGAAAACTTCCTAGAGCACATGATATTTGGCAAGTCTTAAGAACTGAGTAGATTAGAACTAATGCAGGATACAAAACCAATAATCAAAAATGAGTGGTATTTCTATACACTAGCAATGAACATTCCCAAAAAGAAATTAAGAAAGCATTACATTTTTAAAATAGCATTAAAAAAAATTAAGTGGTTAGGTATAAATTTAACAAAAGAAGTGTAAGACTTGTATGATGAAAACTACAAATCACAGTTGGAAGGAATTAAAGAAGATCAAAATAAATGGAAAAATACCCCATGTCCATGGATCAGAAGATTTAATATTTTTAGGATGGCAGTACTCCCTAAACTTACCTACAGATTCAGTGCAATTACTATCAAAACCCAAGTTAGATTTTTTGGAGATACTGGCAAGTTGATCCTAAAATTCAAATGAAAATGCAAAGGACTCAGAGTAGTCAAAACAATCTTGAAAGAGATGAACAAGTTTGTTCACTCCTCAACTTCAAAAGTTACTACAAAGCTACAATAATCAAAATTGTGATACTGGCACAAAGAGAGACATAAAGATCAATAGAATAGAAATGAAGTCCAGAAATAAACACATATCAATGATGAATTGATTTTTTTCATTTTCTTTTTTTCATTGTATGCATTTATGGAGTATAGTTTGTTGGATGATGAATTGATTTTTGACAAGGGTGCCAAGACAATTCAATAGGGAAAGAATAGTCTTTTCAGCAAATGGTGCTGGGAAAACTGTATATCCACATGTAAGAGAATTAATTTAGACACCTCCCTCACATAATATAAAGTTAACTCAAAATGGATCAAAGACCTAAGTGTCCGAGTTAAAACTATAAAACTCTTGGAAGAAAACAGAGAACTAATTTTCATGACATTGGATTAGGTAATAGTTTCCTTAGACATGACACTAAAGCACAAGCAACAAAAGATAAATTGAATTACATCAAAATTAAAAACTTTTGGGCCGGCCCGGTGGCGCACTGCTATAGTGCGCCACTTGGGAAGCGCGGCGGTGCTCCCGCCGAGGGTTTGGATCCCACATACAGACCGGTTCCCGCTCACTGGCTGAGCGAGGCGCGGGAGCAACACTGCGGGTTGCGATCCCGTTGTCGGTCCCGGTCCGGTACAGGGGCGACACTGAGGGTTGCGATCCGTTGCCAGACACGGAAAAAGACAAAAAAAAAAAATTAAAAACTTTTCTGCATCAAAGGACACCATCAAGAAAGGGAAAAAACAATCCACAGAATGGGACAAAATATTTGAAAACCACATATTTGATAGGGAACTTTATGCAAAATACACAACTCATAAAACTCAATAATAAAAAGATAAATAACTCAATTTAAAACTGGTGAAGGATTTGAATCGATATTTCTTCAAGAAGATGTAAGAATGGCCAATGAGCACATGAAAAGATGCTCAACATCGTTAGTCATCAGAAAATGCAAGTCAAAACCACATGGAGATACTACTTCCTACCTGCAAGAATGGAAATAATCAAAAAGACAGATAAAATCAAGTGTTGGGAAGGATGTGTTAAAATGAAAACCCTCATGGATTGCTGGTGGGAATGTAAAATGGTGCAGCCACTTTGGAAAAGTTTAGCAGTTCCTCAAAAAGTTAAACCTACAGTTACATATGGCCCAGCACTTCCACTCCTAGGTATATTCCCAAGAAAAACAGAAACACATCAACACAAAAACTTGTACACAAAGGCCCATAGCAGCATTATTCATAAAATAGCCAAAAAGTGGAAATAACTCCAATGTCCATCAACTGATATATAAAATGTGGCATATCCATGTAATGGGATATTATTTGGCCATAAAAAAAATGAGTTACTACACATTCTATGACATGGATGAAACTTGAAAACATTATTCTACAAAAGACTACCTATTGTATGATTCCACTGATATGAAATACCCAGAAGAGGCAAATCCAGACAGAAGAAAAGTAGATTAGTGGTTGCCAAATCAGTGGCTGGCAGGAGGGAGTAATGAGGAGGGATTCCTTAATGATTACAAGGTTTCCTTTGGGGTAATAAAAATGCTTTGGAACTAGATAGTGGTGATGGCTGAACAACACTGTGAATCTACTAAATGCCACTGAATTGTACACTTCAAAATTATTAAAATGGTAAAATTTTATGTGTGGATTTTACCACAATAAAAAAAAAAGTGCTGATACATGTTACAACATGGATGACTCTTGAAAACATTATGCTAATTGAAAGAAGCCAGTCACAAAAGACAACATATCATATGATTCTATTTACATGACATGTCCATAACAGGCAAATCCATGGAAAGTAGATTAATGATTGCACAGGATGGCCGGGGGTGGGGGAGCAGAGCAGGAATAAGTGCTAATGAGTACAAAGTTTCTTTTGGGGGGAACAAAAATGTTCTAAAATTAGATTGTGGTTATGGTTGCACAACCCTGAGATTATACTAAAAAGCACTGAATTGTGCCCCTTGAAAAGTCATATGGTATGTGGATTATATCTCAATGAAGGGGGGGGTGCGTGTGTGTGTGTGTGTGTGTGTGTGTGAGAGAGAGAGAGAGAGAGAGAGAGAGAGAGAGAGAGAGAGAGACAGATAATCAAGTAAGAATTAGCCAGGAAAATGAAGGGTTAGCAAAAGATAGGAATGATTAGTACAAGGATATAGGGAAGGATATGGAACAAGATTACCTTTGCTCTTCAACATTCCCTATGTCTGTTCCAGAGTAATTATCACCTAAGCTCTATGACTAGGAAATTTAGGATACTATTAGATAAGAGGAACAGGAATATATCCTGAAAGAAGTAACCAACAAATGTTTGCTACAAAATATAAATACAGAGAAATATATTCAGAAAAATATTAAGTGGGAAATATAATAATTGAGACAGCTCATATGTTATGAACTCCATTTTCCCAAGGAAGTAGGAAGTAAGGTCACCAGTTGAGAATGAAGAGTATCAGAAAGTTGTTACAATTCCTTGAGGTTGATACACAAGCAAACAGAAAGGAGTTTGTTGGGAGGGAGTGGGGAGAGGGAGCAGGGAGGGAGGTTTCGGTCATGGGCCACAATAATTAACCACATTGTATATTGACAAAATAAAATAAAATTTGTAAGAAAAAAAAAGAAAGTTGTTGAAAGTTTAAATAAAATGATACAAAATTTGCAAGTATCCCTGAAACAACTGGAAAAGAGAGCCCTCCTGTTACTGTTGCTTCCTGATATTTTATAATTCTACAGCACTATTCTTAACAGTATAGGAGACCTATTCGTGACTTTTATTCACCTTTAGTGAAATTCTACATTTCATTCATCTCAACTTGCTCTTTTTTAAAGTTAAATAATTGTATGGAATTCAATAGGGTCAAAATATTTGCTGAAATACTAAACAGCACAAAATCAGAACTAAGATTTCCTTCTCCCTCCCTCTTTCACTTTAGTACCCTTACATCTAACAAAGAGCTGAAGAGAGTTGCTGCAAGGCAGCTAGGTGAGGATGTACCTATTCTCTCACTAACAAGTGCACTGTTAAGTATAAGTAGTTCCTATGCTAGGTGTAAATTTTTTTTTCAGCTGGCTGGCCAGTACAGAATCCAAACCCTTGGCCTCAGTGTTAAAATACCACACTCTAGGGCCGGCCCGGTGGCGCACTGCTACAGTGCGCCGCTTGGGAGTGCGGCGGCGCTCCCGCCGAGGGTTCAGATCCCACATACAGACCGGCCGCTCACTGGCTGAGCGAGGTGCGGGCGCAGCACCGAGGTTTGCGATCCCATTGCCGGTCCCGGTCCGGTACGGGCGCGACACTGAGGGTTGCGATCCGTTGCCGGACACGAAAAAAGACAAAAAGGAAAAAAAAAAAAAAAAAAAACACCACACTCTAACCAATTGGGCTAACCAGCCAGCCCTTAGGTGTAAATCTTAATGAGAAACGATGAACTTCTGTACACATACATGTCTTCACACAGTATGTTCATCAAGTCTCAGATGAGAGTCCAAATAGGACTTAACCAAAGTCCCCAATATAAGACTTCTCAACAGATGTGTCAAAAAATCTGAAGATAGGGCCAGCCCGGTGGCGCACTGCTACAGTGCACCGCTTGGGAGCGCGGCGGCGCTCCCGCCGAGGGTTCGGATCCCACATGCAGACCGGCCGCTCACTGGCTGAGCGAGGTGCGGGTGCGGCACTGGGGGTTGCGATCCCGTTGCCGGTCCCGGTCCGGTGCGGGCGCGACACTGAGGGTTGCGATCCATTGCCGGTCACGAAAAAAGACAAAAAGGAAAAAAAAAAATCTGAAGATAGAGCTACGTCACATAGCATTCAGTTTCTTTGTCCCTCACTCTCACTCTTACAAAAACATGACATTGCCTAATCCCTAGGAAATGATAACAGCAATGACAGGATAGTTGGAATAAACTCATAATCTCCCAAGGTGACTGAGATAGGAGGTGCTCAGTTGTCCTGAGGCTGGGTCTCAGGCCACTCCCCTGCATCTCAAACCACACCCTGAAGTTTCAGGCACCTCCTTCTGGGCCCTGAGTTAATGTTGCATGTTGCACCTATTTTCACCACCACGGGGAGACTGAGAGGACAGGAGGCAAACTTGATCAATGTCAGTGGTCGAGCATTTAGGAATTACATAAGTTACATAGTCGGAAAACACCCCCGTAGTTAAATAAGTTACATAATCGGGAAACACCCCCTTAGTTAAATATACATAGACACCATGAACATGTCAGGTAGCCAACTATAAAAGTTGGAAGCTAGAGCAAAACAAGGTAGCTAACTCACTCTGAAGTCAGCCAACACTTTGCCTGTGAAGTGTGTATTCCTTATTCTTTCTATTAAACTTCTTTCTCTTTCTACTGTAATTCTGCCCGAGTTCTTTCCCCCAGCAGAGTCAAGAACTTGGTAGCAGACAGGGTCGACCGGTCAATGACCCAACCTCCCCAGACCCTTTCCTTTAGTACCATCACATAGCATTCCATTTCTCTGTCCCTCACTCTCACTCTTACAAAAATATGCCTAATCCCTAAAAAATGATAACAGCAACAACAGGATAGTTGGAATAAACTCACAGACTCCCAGGGTGACTACTTTAAAGGAGACAATATTCATTCAAAGGTATAGGATCTGATGTGTTCATTAAAAATCAGTTAACTTTTCCCTGTTTCACACTTCAAATAAACACACTTGACACGAGAGTTGAATGGAAGGATTAACTTTAGTGCATATGTTTCAAAAGTTACGTTCCTCCCCTATGCAGGAGAATTAAGACTAAGAGTATGCCACAGACTCAGGCATTGGAACGTAACAGTATGCACTACGATTTAAGGCCATAAAAACAGAGGCCAGGAAAAAGCACTTGCCCATATAAAGATCTTGAGTAACCCAATAAGGTTACTAACTCATTTTTATAATTGTCAAGAAGCTAATATATATTAACTCAAGAAATACTAGGAGCATGCCTTTTTGTTTTGTTGTTGTTGTTGTATTGTTATTGCTAATGTGAGAAAGGAAGTAGTGTTGTATTTTCTTTTTTTAAGGAAAATGTCTCTCAGTGGATCAGGACTGGTAATTTGTTTATGTATCTTTTGACTTTCACCATAGTCATAATAGAAAAATAATTTTAACCAATCAAAATAAATCAGATGTGAAAACATATTGATTGGGCTATATACCAAGTCTTAAAATAGCTATCTTTAAGTGAAAAGAGTAGTTCTTTCATATACCTAAATTTTCTAAAACGATTCAATGAGAATATGATTTCTTATTTTTAAAATAGTCATTTGGAATTCCTATTATTTTTAGGTATACAGACCAAAAGTATCTAAAATAAAAAAATATATAAAAACGGTTTTTGTAAAGCCTATACTAGATTGTTATTCTTAAATAGGAACAGTTGAGATAATGTAAGATATGTATATTTCAGATTCTTGATCACAGGGAGGAAAAAAATGGCAGGAAGCTGCACTCCTTTAGATTAAGCCAGATAATATAAAAAGCTCATGACCAATTATTTGGAACAGCTGCAATTGAGTCACTGAGCTAAATTTTAAAACCAACCTAACTTTGTCAAACTAATTCCAGAAAACGCTTAGGAATTTAAAGATACAGACTGTAATTTTCGCTGTTGGTTTGTTTCATTGGTCTCTGGTGTGCGGGTTCTGTTGTTTGTTTACAAGCATACTAGTCAAGTTGCTAACAATTCCTACTTAACATAAAGAGAACATCTATATTTTTTAACACAACCTCAAAATAACATAAATATGGTATCTGTGGATTTACCTTTCATTAAGAAATTTGATACAATGCAGAAAGTCTTGAAAGAGACTTATTCTTAAAAGTTTAAAAATCCATCTTAAATTTCAAATGATTGTACGATATGTTTACTGTTTTTGAACAATCTCTGAATCCTCAGACATTGACATGCAGCCTAACTACTTTGTATGTAACACACTTGAATTGCTATATGAGCTACCTTTCCATCTCACTTAATTCAATGAGTAAATGCAGTCAAATATTTGATCTCTGTATTCAGCAAGATTCAAAAATTTACTGAAATACTGCTTTCAGAGTGTACTCCCTTCTGCAGACTGTTTATATAATGGCACATGTTTACGTTTCTAGCATTTTAGTTGATATAGATAAGATAAAATCTAAACTTGCCTTTTCATCTTTTAATATAATATTAATTCTAATTAAGAATCTATGTGGGAGGAAAAGATAAATGTTTAGATGACAAACATGTTATTTATCCTAAGTAAAACATTGTATAATATATGCATGTATTGAAACAACACACTGTACTCCACAAAAATGTACAATTAAAAATAAATTTAAAAAACAAAAATTTTAAAGGAAGAATCAATGTTGGAAAACAGTTCATAGATGTCTCTTGTTTCTGCACGTTTTGTGAGCAGACAGTGATTTATTGTTCTGGACTATCTTCTGCTTGGTTGTACAGCAAACAGATTTGGTAGATAAGTTCTGCCTCCAAAGCCAAGGACAGGTTTGCTTACCACTTTGGAAAATAAAGATAATGTCTCCTCTAGAGCAAAGGGCAGGCATTCTTACCCCACATTAGAAAAGATTTGGGGTCCCTAGGCTCAGAGTTCCTTTCCTATAACTCAATGCACTGCATTTGTTGGTATAATCTGGCCCTGTTCGTGTCACCCTGTGGGAATTGGAGCTCAGAAAGTTGGCACAAATGATGACACTCTGGCTACTGCTATGGTTGTAAGTAATCAACCGTCCTTCAACTCTGACCCAGAGTCTCATGTCTTCTACCAGCATCCTGAAACTGTGACATACTAACTTGTTAGCTTTTAGATAGAATAAAATCTCAGACCTTTCACAGTTATTGACAATCTAATGAATTGATATAATTTGATAAGAATTTAATGAATATCTTCTGTGTGCTTAGTACTACGCTAGGTGCTACACTCTTTACTTAGAATAAGGCTGGAATTCTGGATCCTCAATGAGTTGACAGTGTCATTAGGAAAAGAACACATTCTGTAGAGAAGGTACTTTATACACCTTTTTTAAAACTTTAGAATCACAAAAATTTTTTGAGCTGAAGAACCTTGGAAACAATTCAATCTTAAATTTTAATTTTACACATGGTTAGGAGTTTATGTAACATGCTCAAGGCTGCACATTCAGTTGGAGGAGAGCTAGAACTAGGGCACAGATTACCTACTTTCCATGTTCTTTCTACAATACCAGAAACTATTCTGTACACTGCTTTATGCTTGATACATGCACATTTTTGAAATTGTGTTTGATTAGTCCAAAATTACACCTATAAAAGTATTGGGGGGAAAAAATGTATGTGAGCCAGAAGATTGTTGTAGTCATTGTTTAAATAGCACTGATATAGAATGTATACTCCTGTAGAACAGATATTATCAATAGGTGTATCTGATGGTTTCATTCACTAAAGTGTCCCATAATTCTAGAACAGTACTTGGAACATAGTAGGTGATAAATAAATATTTGTTGAATGATACATAAATCATGTTCTTTTAAAATATAACAATTAACACCAGTATACAACTATGTTTACTCTTTGTGTTTTGCCTAAAAGAGGAAAAAACATAAGAAAATCAGAATGAACACAACATGGACATTTTTCCTGAGAATGCCAAGAAAGGCAAATAAGGCAAATAAAACTCCTAGGAGTTTATAGTGTACTCAAAGTGAATGGAACATTTGATGCTGGCAGTTAAGAAATGCCTTGTAAGTCTTTTGACAACACACTAGCTAGCAGTTTAGTGTTAAGATAAGGTATTTCTATCCTAGCTAGGAGACAGAATAAAGATTATATTGAGTACTGTCAATGATCATTAAGAATCAGAAATATGGATAAAAGGAAGAAATAAAACAAGTTATCATTTTTGAGATCTACTAGCATTTCATGAGGTAGGCATTGTTATGTACTAGATGTATGTTATTTCATTTAATCCTCACCAAACTCTTAAGGTAATATTTCTCCTTTCTAAGATGATTTCTATCTTGATTTGTATTTCCTGTACCACTGATCCAAATTCTACATTTGTCCAGATACAACTTCCAAATTGATTATATCCCAAAATTTATCTTTCATAAATCAGTTGTTTGTAACCTAGAATGCTTAGAAGAATGTGTATTCTGCCGCTGTTGTACGTAATGTTCTGTATGTATATGCCTGTTAGGTCCATTTGGTCTAATGTACAGCTCAAGTCCATTTTTTCTTTACTGATTTTCTGTCTGGATGATTTCTCCATTGTCGAAAGTGGAGTATTAAAGTCTCCTACTCTCTCTCTCAGATCTATTAACTTTATATATTTAAGTGCTCTGATGTTGGGTATACATATAATTGTTACATCTGCTTGATAAATTGATCCCTTTATCATTATATAATGACCTTCTTTGTCTCATTTTACACTTTTTGACTTAATGTCTATTTTTCTTCATTTAATGTTTAGATAAAAAATTATGTTCCCAACATAAAAACAAAGGAAAAAATTACAAATGAAATTTAAAGTCAGTGGATAAGGAACAAATTTAACATAAAAAGATTAACATCCTTAATGCAAAAAGAACTCTTAAAAATGAATTAGAGGGGCCGGCCCGGTGGCGCACTGCTACAGTGCACCGCTTGAGAGTGCGGTGGCGCTCCCGCCGAGGGTTCGGATCCCACATACAGACCGGCCGCTCACTGGCTGAGCGAGGGGCGGGCGCAGCACCGAGGGTTGCTATCCCATTGCCGGTCCGGTCCGGTGCAGGTGCGACACTGAGGGTTGCGATCCGTTGCCAGTCACGAAAAAAGACAAAAAAAGGAAAAAACAAACAAAAAAAAAAAATGAATTAGAAAAATCTAAGGAGAAATTTGGTGAAGGATCTGAGCAGATAAGTCACACACCCCAAAGAAACACACATGGCTAATAAGTACATTCTATGATGATGGGGGGAGTAGAGGTGGGGCTGGCCCACATCCCCTATCTCGGGACCCCAGGTGACTGGCTCCACTGCTTGTCTAATTGTGTGTGGAGGCAAGGCTGAGGCCCACAGCCCCTGTCTCAAGACCCTGGGCAGCTGGTTGCCAACTTAAAGTCTATTTTATCTGATACAGGTATAGCTACTCTTGCTCTATTTTGGTTTCCATTTGCATGAAATATCTATTTCCATCCTTTCACTATCAATTTCGTGTGTTCTAAAGGTAAAGTAAATCTTTCTAGGCAGTATATAATTGAGTCTTTTATTTTGGTTTCTTTTTAAATCTGGGCTGCCACTCTATGTCTTCTGATTGGAAAATTTAACTCCTTTACACTCAAGGTAACTACTGATAGGTAAGGACTTACTACTGCCATTTTGTGAATTTTTTTCTGGTTGTTTTGTAGATTCTTTGTTCCTTTCTTCCTCTCTTGCTGTTTTCCTCTGTGATTAGTTAATTTTCTCTAGTGGTATGCTTCTATTCCTTACTTTTTTTTTTTTTTTTTTTTTTTTTTTTTTTTTTTTTTTTTTTTTTTTTTTTTTTTGTCTTTTTTTGTGTCCGGCAACGGATCGCAACCCTCAGTGTCGCACCTGCACCGGACCGGACCGGCAATGGGATCGCAACCCTCGGTGCTGCGCCCGCCCCTCGCTCAGCCAGTGACTGGGAACCGGTCTGTATGTGGGATCCAAACCCTCGGCGGGAGCGCCGCCACGTTCCCAAGCAGCGCACCGTAGCAGTGCGCCACCGGGCCGGCCCATCTATTCCTTACTTTTTATCTTTCATATATCTACTATAGATTTTTGCTTTGTGGTTACCATAAGGTTTACATAAAACACCTTTTAGTTGTAACAGGCTTTTTAAGCTGATAACAACTTAACTTTGACTGCAAAACGACTCTACCCTTTTTCTCCACCCACACACACAAACATTTTATTTTTTTGATGTTCACAGTTTACATCTTTTTACATGCCTACCCCTAACAAACTCTTAGAGCTATTATTATTTTTAATAGTGTTGTCTTTTGTCCTTCATATTAAAGAGATAAGTGATTTAGATACGACAATTACAGTAAAAGAGTATTTGAAATTTGACTATGTACGTGCTTTTACCATGAGTCTTATACTTTTATATGTTTTTGTGTTACTAAGTAGCATCCTTTTCTTCTGTCTTGAAGAACTCTACTTAGCAGTTCTTATTTTCTTTCAGCTTGAAGAACTAACTTTGGAATTTCTTATAAGGCAGGTCTAACGCTGATGAACTCCTTCATCTTCTGTTTTTCTGGCAAAGTCTTTATCTTTCCTTCATTTCTGAAGAACAGCTTTGCTAGGTAAAGCACTCTTAGTTGAAAGTTTTGTTTTGGTATTTTCGTTCAGCACTTTGAATATATCATTCCACTCTTTCCTGGCCTATAAGGTTTCTGCTGAGAATTCTGATGCTAGCTTTATTGAAACTCCCTTACATGTGATTTGCTTCTTTTCTCTTGCTCCTTCCAGAATCCTTTGTCTTTGATTTTTGACAATTTGATCATAATATATCTTGGTATAGTCTTGTTTGAATTGAATCTGATTGGAGACCTTTGACCTTCCTACCTTACCTGGATGTTTCTATCTTTCCCCCAGATTTGGAAAGTTTTCTGCTAGTATTTCTTTACTTTTTGACTCATTCTCATTCTCTCTCTCTCTCTCTCTTTCTCTCTCTCTCCCCACTCTCTCCCTTTCTCCCTCCCTCCCTCCCCTCTCCTCTCCTTCTGGAACCCCTATAACTCAAAACTTTGCTTTTTTGTTGTTTTTTCACAGCTAGAACTCTGCACCTTGGTGGTATCAGCACCACACTCTAACCAACTTAGCTAACCAGCCAGTCCTGATTTTGCTCTCTTGATGCTTTCCCATAAATCTTGCAACTTTTGTGGCCAGCTGGTACAAGGTTCAAACCCTGGACCTTGGTGTTAACAGTACCACACTCTAACAAACTGAGCTAAACTGCCAGCCCTTTGAAAGCTTTCTTCATTCTTTATCATTCTTTTTTTTTTCCTCTGACTGTATTTTTTCAAATAACCTGTCACAGAGTCTTTATTCTGCTTGATCAATTCTGCTGTTGATGCTCCCTACTGCATTTTTCATTTCATTCATTTATTTTTAGTTCCAGAATTTCTATTTGTTTTTCTTAACATATAATTTCAATCTCTCTTTTAAATTTCTCATTTGGGTCATTTTTTTTCTTGATTTTGTTGATTGTTTCTCTGTATTTCCTGAAGTTCTCTGATATTCTTTAAAACAATTGTTTTGAATTCTTTGTCAGGAAATTCATATAGCTTCATTTCTTTGGGGTAGAAATTATTGAGGGTTTTTTGTTTGGTTGGTTGGTTTTGGTTTTGGTGGTGCTATGTCTTATTGGTTTCTTATGATTCTTCTTGCCTTACATTGATGTCTGCCCATTTGATGATGCAGTAACATTTTCCAGACTTTACAGACTATTTTCGCTGTGGAATGACCTTCCCCTGAGGAGAGGTACAAAGGGGCTTGCTGATAGGGATACAGCAGTTCTGGTATCAGTGAGGGCATAGCTGTACAGTCTGTGCAGTTCTGTCAGCTGAGGTTGGTGTTGATGAAGATTGCAGGGATCCTCAGTGGCAAAGACTGTGGATGTCCACAGTGGTGGCAAGGGTTTGGATTTTCAGTGGTGTTGGTTGCTAAGTTTTGCCTAATCTCTTTTTCTCACACTAGGGAAGTTGTGGCTTAAAGGATCCCTCTTATCACTGTTTGTGGCTTGTGGGTCTACTTATGGTGGTACTGGCACTGGTATCTGATGACACCCATGAAGTGGCCATGAAACTAAGGCCTGAAGCACAGGCACGTGTGAACAGATTTGGCTCAGGGATCCAGAGTGGTAATGGCACTGGTGCCTAGGGCACCTGCATTCCCACTGACATGTTAGTAACAGTATGAATGCTTGTGAAGGTGTGGTAACAGTATGTATACTTGTGAAGGTGTGAATGTTTCTGAACAAGCAAGGGAGCCAAGAATGGGAGTACAGGAGTGCACAGTTACCAGTGGCTCTGGTGCCATGGCAGGCCCTAGCTTTCCATGACAGCTGAGCTGGTGCCTAAAGCATAGGCACACAGCAAGAGCATCATTCTGGAGCCCAGTGTACAAACAAGCTCACTGTGGCAATGGTGCCAGTGTCTGAGATGTGGGTGGATATAATGCAGCCACAGAGCCTGAATCTGAAGTGTGTGCACTCTCAAGGTAGCCACAGCTCAGAGGTCAGGGCATGGGTAGGGTTGGGAGCAAGGGCAGCACCTTTCCTGACGCTACTCAATGGCAGCTGCTTCTTGGGTGGGGGAGGGGTGTAGCAGTCATGTCTCCCTCTCTGGGGCTCCCAAGCAGGAATGGCTGTTGGTTACTTCAGTGGCAAAAGATACCAGAATACTCTGTGGAGCAGGATGCTGAGGACAATAGTGGTTCCCACCATGTGGCTGATACCAATAGCCTCTGCCCATAGACATCTCCTGGGATCTCAGGTACGCCAATCTCACTAGCAATACTTTCTATAAGGATATTCTTCACTTCTTTTGTCCACTTTGTTGCTTCAGATTCTTTATTGGGCCCTTGACCCTCTCAGGCTACTTTGGTTTATGGATAGCTGTTCATATTTGCTTTTTTGTGTGTGAGAAAAGAACACTGGCATCTCTTACTCTGCCATCTTGGTGACGTCTTAAAGGAATTTAAATGCCAGTCAGAAGTGTTTGGACTTTTTTTTCCTTGATGAATGAGGAGCCATCAAAGATTTTTTTAGTAGTAGAATAATGCCATTAAAAAAATAATTTTTCAGTTGGTTAGAGCTTGGTGTTAGTAACACCAAGTTCAAGGGTTCAGAACCCCATACTTGCCAGCCACCAGGAAAAAAACCCAAAAATTCTTTTAAGGAAAATTAACCTAGATGTAATATGCAAATAGAAACTGAATACAAAGAAACCCATTAAAAGATAATTGCAAGAAACCCAGAATGAAATAATAAGATTGTTAATTAGAATATTAACAGAAGGAATAGAAAGAAAAACAATATTACAAAGAAAGGAAGAAGCAACAGGACTTTGTAATTACTTTGGTCTCAGTTGGTTCTTATCAACTAGGTCTAAACCTAACTAACCATGCCATACAGTCATACACCATTTTAAAGACCATGAAGGAGATTTTATATCAAATCTAGGATTATATCAGGAAATTCTTCCTAATGTTTATCCTAAATCTCTCAAACTACAGTCAACCTAATTCCACATATTCTCTATAAAACAGAAATTGACTATGTTGGACTTCTATAAAGTTATAATAACATTTTTAAAGAAGTTTTTCATAAATTTTATAAAGTTTTTTTTTAAAGTAATCAGAGAGACACAGGATTACTTATGTATTGGTAAACATCTCTTATTCCCACCATTTGAGAGAAAAAATATTCCATAGAATACTAAACCTTCCATTTCCCTTTTAGCTTGAAAGGTTACAGAAAAAGACCATGACAAATACTATAATCAAGCAGCAATCAGGCACTACTATACTACTACTACATACTACCACTATTATTAAAAATAAGAATCATAATTTCTCTTTACTGATCACTTACCCTATGAGGTAAGTACTATTACCCCCATTTTATATGAGGAGGGTGAGGCCAAGGAAATCAAGTAATTTTTCTCAAGGTCAGATGCTTCAAAACCAGGCTTAGAATCTAAATCCCAAGATCTCATATCGCTGCACCAGTAGAGCAAAAAATAGGAGGACTACTCTTTGATAAAAATATTAGAACTTACCAAAACTGCCATATCCTCAAGAATATTTGTGAATAAATTTGGAGTTTGGTGAGAAATCTTCTAAACTATTCTAAGTTTTCACTTCCAAAAATCAAAATTTTCCAATTCTGTCTAACTTTCTTCAGGATTCAATGCCATCTGTTCTAAGGAGTTATCCCCATAGCATTTGTACATACCTCAATTATGATATAATCACTCTTAACTCCTTATAGTCTCCTCTACCAGACTGTGGTATTAATTGAGCTCCTACTATGTGGCCAAGCATCTTATGAGAACTTAGTATATTCTTATTTAAAATTCGCATACACACAAAAAAATCCTTTGAGCTAAATATTATAAACTGACTTCATGAATGAGAAAAATGTGACTTACAGAGATTAGCATGAAGACCCTGTCTTGTTCATCTTTGTATCTCCAACACCTGGCAAAGATGCCGTCACATAGTGGACTAAAAGTTTGATGAAAAGATCAGTGAGTTGTTTGTTTGTTTTATAGCCTATTGTCAAGTTTTGAGGTTTTTCTTGGGTATATTTCTTGTTACCTTTTTTAAACTTTATAATCCAAAAATAGACACTTAAGTCTGAGCAGTGTACATCTTAAGATTATTTTACAATTTCCACACTCTATATTAATACTCCTTGTTTCTCACTGCTTCTTCCTAGATCCATAAAGACCCTTAAGTATTCTGTACTTTAAAGAAGATTTATAAAAATAATTAAATAAACTTTATATTATTTCTTTTATAAAATCTCTCTTTGACATCATACTCACGGAAGTGCCTTTATGTGTTTCTGCTGAGACAGAGTCAAGAGAGCTTCTTCCTAGAGCTTACCAACCAAAATAGATTATCAAGATATCTCTGCTGTTCCATTCCCAGTAAAGAAGTTCGGACCAAACACAATTGGGCTCCACAGTAAAACACAATGTGATGAAACTGAAGTCAGAAATGGCCCAAACTCCTGTTTTATTATTGGTTTTTTCTATTTTTGCTGCAGTCTCTACTTGTTACAACTATCACTAAGAATACAAGTACTGAAGATAGCATGGTAGTACCTTCCTCCCAGAATTTTTGCTATAATTTAATAAAATGATACACGTAAAGCACCTAGCACAGTGCCTGCTACTCTATAGAATTTAGTCCCTTCTGAACTTTGCTCCTTATGTTATTTCACATTCTCCTTCTCACTCTAAGCTTACAGTATCCAAAAGCTCGTTAAAGTTGAGCCTTACTCATCTTGTCACATTTAGTTAGCTAAAAGCCTAACCCATCACCCATTACTAAACCTATCATTAATCAAAATAGTGGTTAGGATGCAGTGCTCTCAAAATGCACCAAGTTACTGCCCCACTGTTTGGCAAGAACTCAAGATAAGGAAGAAGACCAGATGGCCAAAGTTCACCACGGGTTCCTGGAGCCCAGCCCAGAGCTAAAGTTGGATTCTAGCAAAGCTCTGCAGGTACTCAAAACAGTTCTTTTGGGTGTGATCAACTCAATAATGAGGTTAAACATTATAATATTAAAATCCTGGAGATATATTTGAGTCTAATCTATCACCTATGGAATGAATAATCACATTTCTGAGCAAGGCTTCTGGTAGCTTCTAAAATCAGAGTCAAAACTGTGTAATATAGGTATCGCAATGCTTTTCTAGCAGTGTAGCTCATTGCTAAACGATGCAGAAATAATTAAGGGTGACTGATAGGCTGCACGGCAAGGGAAGAGGAAGCATTTATACTACCTCTCCACATCTACTCTACTCCTGCTAGCCTAATCTCCTCTACAGCTAACTCACACAGGTAGGATAAAACTTCACTGAGAGAAAGGAGTTCTGACATTCAGAGCAGATGATGAAGGTAGTTGTTCTGGCTCTATCCACAGTTTACAGTTGTTTCTGGCTGGTCCACACTTTGTAAGGGATGCAAAAAAGGATGTGAGAATGCTGAAACCAGCCATATATTATAACATTCTGAAGTTGTAAATAACAATTTATATTCAGAAGTTCCTAAAAACACATTTTTAGTCAGAGGGAGGCAACAGTAAACTGGATATTTCAAGCTAAAGAGAAATAAATTCCTCTTGATTATTCAAAGAAGAAAACCAATACAATGTACAGATTTCAGATTAGTCTCTACTGATTTTTGTTTATTGTCTTAAATCAAGGATCAGTAAATATTTTAGGCTTTGTGGGTAAAAAGGCAAAATTATATGTAATACTAATATAATGAGAGGAAACAAATTTCCACAAAGTTCTTATTTGACAAAATTCTTTTTTCCTTTTTTTTTTTTTTTTTTTTTTTTTTTTTTAAACCG